>NW_027437439.1:0-139000 GCF_964204645.1 Tubulanus polymorphus | reverse complement strand
TTTCAATATCGACATCAATATGGCGCTATACTGACAATGGACCGCGACGGATTTAAAGTTATTAAACCATTGGTGACCAGAAATGAAATTACTTATATTCAATCAGTTAAATGGTTATTGAAACCTTTCGATAATACAAAAGATAAAGTGCATTCCGTGTTATGTACCTATAATGTAACTGGTGTAGAGTTAGCTTCTATAAGCGGTTGTAAATCGTGGCAGTTTGAATGTAACGACCAAAGATGTATCAGCGACCATCGCGTATGTGATACCAGACACGACTGTCAACACGGTGAAGATGAACTCGATTGTACGGATATCAATTTACACAGTCAGTTCCGCTGTAACGATGGACAGGTTATATCGATTAGCGGTTTCTGCGACTTTATGAGAGATTGCGTCGATGGCTCGGATGAGAACTCGTGCTACCATCCACCGTGTTTATCTACGCAATATCGCTGTTCCAATCACCAATGTATCGATAGTTATAAAAGATGTGACGGACTAGCCAACTGTAAAGACGAATCCGATGAGATCGGATGCACTTCCGAAATTTGTCAGGGGTTTTCGTGCGCGGACGGTGAATGTATTAGTTCTCAGTTGTATCGGGATGGTGTCGTGGATTGTAGCGGAAGTCTCGAAGAAGACGAATTGGTCACCAATATGACAGTGAATCCCGAGGTTTACTGTAATAATGACAATCACTGTACGACTCGTTTCACAGATCTGTGCAAGGAATCGGATGAACAAAGATGTTCGTTCAATTCTCCTCGCTGTTATTCCCGACACGAAAGGTGTATTTTAGAAAGGATGCCAATTGGTTTCCCGGTATGTAGAAATCTTGAACATATATTCGCGTGTAATGACTTCGAATGCGCGGCTGGTACTGTAAAATGTCCGGCATCTTACTGTATACCGATCAGACACGTTTGTGACGGTCGATCCGATTGTCCTAATTCAGAAGATGAACGAAACTGCGAGACTTGGTCGTGTCCGGGAATGTTTAAATGTGGCCAGGAAAATCGATGTATTCCGCAATCTGAAGTCTGCGACGGAGTCGTAAATTGTAAACATAACTCTGATGACGAGACATACTGTAAGGTCACGTGTTCTGAACGTTGTAATTGCCGTGGTCATTTCATCGATTGTGAAAATGCTCTTTTATCAGATATTGCTGGTCTTTTTATAGAATCAACTCGGGTTTTGATTTTGTCGAATAACCGAGTCGTATTTAACGAGTCGACGTTCAACTCTTTCATTTATCTTCGTTTTCTCGATATTTCGGGCAATAATTTGTCTTATATCGTTCCAAATGCGTTTTCTAATCTAAACAATCTATACGCATTAGACCTTACTCACAACCGCATAACATCATTATCTGCTAATACATTCGCAGGTTTGATCGGTTTAAAACAACTATTTCTTATCGGAAATCCGCTGCAACATTTAGAAGACGGTAGTTTCCGAGGTCTGATGTCACTGACTGTTCTCGATCTTCACGGACTTTCTATATCGGTTCTCGGTAAAAACGTATTTAAAGGTTTATCCGCATTACAGTCGTTAAATATCAGTAGTAACAGAATACATTATATTTCCAGTTATGCTTTTTCTGGATTAGTTCGACTTGAATTTCTTGACCTCGTCAAAAATTATGAAGTAATATCCGTACAAAGAAACGTCCTTGGCGATCTTACATCATTGAAATACATCGCTTCGGATGCTTACAAATTTTGCTGCATGGCGCCGAATGTTGACCGATGTCTTCCCGAAGCTGATCAATTTTCCACCTGTTCTGACCTGATGGGTAACGCTGTACTGAGAGCCATCATCTGGATGATCGCATCTTTCAGTTTTCTCGCTAACAGTATCGTTATCTTATTTCGCGTTCAAGCTTTGCGGATGGAATCCACCGGAACACGTAACACATCTTCAGATATCCTCATCATAAATATTGCCGGTTGTGATTTTCTGATGTCGGTCTATTTGTTTTTGATCGCGGGAGCTGACTACGTGTTCAAAGGCGTTTATTTTCTGTATTCTGAAACCTGGACGGATAGCTCATTATGTCGTCTCGCCGGGGTTATTGTCGCCGTTTCGAGCGAAGGTTCCTTAACTTTTCTCTTAATTCTAACGCGTCAGAGATATTCAAATATCGTCAACCCGTTTTCTAGAAGTCCGATTATAACTCCGAAATACGTTATCGGTATTTGTTGCATTTGTTGGCTCGTTATAAGCACAGTTTTTATTCTACCGCTGTCATCGTCGTCTTACTTCGGAGACAATTTTTACGGTACAACCGGAGTCTGTTTGCCTATGAATTTACTGACGATCGACGTCAATGGCTGGCACTATTCATTCGCTATTTTTGCCTTGTTTAATGCGGCCATATTGGCTACGATAATGACGACGTACGCTCAGATGTATAGACTCGTATCTGGAAGTAGGTCGGGCTCGGGTAGAGCCGATCCTACCGAACTGGTTTTAGCACGAAGGAGTTTAGTAATCAATCTTTGTAATCTATTTTGCTGGCTACCGATAATAATCGTTCAGTTTTGCGCCGTATTTTCGGTCGAGATACCGAACCAGGTGGCCGCTTGGCTGGCCGTTCTATTTTTACCGATCAACTCGTCTCTGAATCCGCTTCTTTATACGATACTAACAATCGATATGAAATCTATTCGTGAACGCAATAAACGACGACTAGGATTGACGACATCCAGTAAATAAACAACAGTTTGACAGGAGTCCCTGTATAATGTTTGCCTATCTATAAATCGGGGTTGAAACTCGAAATCCTAAAACTTAGTTGAGTTCGTTTGAAATCGCATGACCGAATTAGTTTAATTTTTTTATTGTGTCATTCACAATAAAGAAGTTTCCAGTTTCTTGTTGTCATTTCGTGGCGGTCCGTCGAGGTCCTCATTGTTGCGATAAATTTGCGCTCATTTTTTGAAACATAAGTTTTTATACAATATCATACAGCTCTGCAGTGTATTGAAATTAAATCATGGTGATTGGATATTTCGACTCCACAAAATGTCTACTCGCCATGATCCATGTGACGTGTGGAGCTCCTTAGTTTATTCCGGAAGAGTTTGAGTCTTCCGGTCGCGATTTGGGTTGGTTTAATCGAAACGGTAGCAAACATGTCCCGAGAAAATGGCGAAAGGGCATCATTTAAAAAAACCAATATTTGAAGTTCTCTTGGATGATTCAATTAGTGACGATGGTAGTTTGTATATCAACCCTCGTCACGCGTGAGTGAACACGAAATACCCTAAGATTAAACCTAACCTCAGTTTCCTAGAGAGAAATAATTTATAATTTCTACTCACCGATTTATGTGAGCAGTTTTCGAATATCTTTTCCTCGAAGAGATTTATCATTCAGCTCACATGAGTCCTCTATCAGATCAGGTTGTTTTTGTCGGCACACACTTGGTGCAATCAGGTCCTGATGAAGTGATGAAGGTCTGGAATCTGGAAACTGTATTTGTCGGTTTAGTCAACAATCAGATCTTGCTCAGGAAGATCTTCTCTGAAAAAGCAACTAAAGTGTTTAATTTGACTTGAATCAGCTTGAATCCGACCTAACTTAAGTTTGACATTCAGAATTGGAATTCAAATGTCTGCTCACCAATTCATGAGTGGAACTTCATGGATTATAACGATCAGTTATCGTTTCATTGGGAGATTTGACACCCAAGTTACAGCACCAAAATATGTCCCGTCTTGTTGGTTAAGTCCAGCACGCACTGACAGCAATCAGGTCCCGAGGAAGTAGAGCTTATCTGAAAAAAGTATTGATCTCAATAATAATTTTCAATTCGCCTCGATACATGTACATTGTAATCTGTTATATCCATTATCAAAAACCCACAAATCTACTCACCACCAATTTCTGTGTTATGCATCATGGATTTTTTAGAAAAGCCTGGAGTCTTGTATTGGCAGCAATCAGGTCCTGAGTGAGGAATGGCTAATCTGAAAAACAACAATTTCATATTTCAGTTCCGACTGGAAGAATCAATGTTTAAGTTTAGGTTGGATGCCCGAGTGAGATCCCAGAGATAGGGAGTCAAGTAGACTAATTTTACACGAGATGTGAATTGTCGAAAGCATCCCTCGGCAACTTCGCAAATTAGTCTCTAAATTAGTGGAAAAAAACTTATAGATCTCCCTTTTCACTTACGTAACCTCACATAAGGACTGGACATATATGCGCGTGTATAGTGAATTCAACGTATGTTACGAATGAATCATCAGAATTGGTTCAATTCAAATCGAACACGTATTACATGATTTCAAAGATCGAGGACAAGAACAGGCCACAATATGAACGGAGTTTGTCATAATGCGGTTCAATGGACACGAGCACCACTGGTTAGATAATACCAGACTGGCCCTGTTAGTATCTTAACTTCAGAAACCTAACTAATATATGAAGTAGATTTAATATCAGATATTCTCTAACAGTCCTCGTTAAAATGATATTTCTATACAGTAAATTAAATCCTTTCAAAATTGAATTAGCAGAAAAATCACTTTGCAATACAATCTGTTAATTACATTTCCATTGTCTATAACTCGAATTGTCACTGGAATCAAGCACGAATCTTAGAACTATTTGCAATTGATTTCATCAAATAAAATGAATTAAGATGATATCATCATAGGAAATATGCAATCCATTCAATAAATCAAATACCCATTGTCTGTAACTTGCTAGAACTGTCTTAGCACCAGCAACAGCAGCAACAGCAGCAGCCAAGCAGGAAATACTGTTATTTGTATTTATGAATTCAAGTCAAGATGAATAAATATAGGCTACTTTAACTTTTCTCTTAATTCTAACGCGTTAGAGATATTCAAATATCGTCAACCCGTTTACTACAAGTCCAATTATAACTCCGAAATACGTTATCGGTATTTGCTGTATTTGTTGGTTCGTTATAAGCACAGTTTCTATTCTACCACTGTTAACTTTTCTCTTAATTCTAACGCGTCAGAGATATTCAAATATCGTCAACCCGTTTTCTAGAAGTCCGATTATAACGCCGAAATACGTTATCGGTATTTGCTGTATTTGTTGGTTCGTTATAAGCACGGTTTCTATTCTACCGCTGTCATCGTCGTCTTACTTGGATTGAGTTGTTTCCTCAAAAAGTCTGCACAGAACAAGACCTTACCCGCCACAATCAGATATCCATACGCTTCACTTAGCTTCAACTCAGTTATTATATTGACTGTAGAGTGTGAATTGTCAAAACAGATATTGACGAAGTCTTTTACAGAGACGCAGAATATTCTGAAGTTAATATAGAAAATATCATCGAACATTATCAAAAACTGGTTCGGTTATCAAAACGCAGTTCGGGAGCGACAGTAAATATTTTTAGCGAAATAATCGCACACGATTATAGACACGATATATTGAAGCACGTCTAAATTTAGAAACCGCGGTAATTACAGCGAAACCGAAAACAGATGAAAGTTTTACAAATACGAGACTGGCGCCAGTTTGATGGGAGAGTTTTTATACAAAATAATTGGACTCAATTAATTCGTCAACTTTAAACATTTGCGAATTCGTCATTACTTTGCAGCCACTCTTATGAGAAATGTCGCGCAAACTTAGAAATAGTTAGAAATGTGTTTGTTTTGAAGCGTGAATTGTGTTCAATATGCAGCGAATGAAAGCGTTGTTCGTAGTTTTACTGATCGCTTGCGGAGACTGTATATTTACGCGGGCTGATCGCGCAAACTCTGTCGAGGAAGCCGCGTCTGTTACAGTCAGTTCATCTTGTAACAACACTCAATACTCCGTCGATTCTACGTCTGGTTACATCGTTTCACCGAACTATCCGTCGTTAGTGCGCGGTGTTGAATGTCGTTGGTTCGTCAACAGCTCTTTACCGGGAAGTTTTCTCGTTCAAGTTTACTACGACATCGAGCCGTCGATATTCTGTAACGAAAACTACCTTCTAGTCGGTGAGTCCGGCAACAAACTCTGCGCTAACGGAAGAAAACAACTTGATATCCGCAGTAACGGTTTGATTTCGTTGTTGTTTAGGAGTAACGTCGATGGAGCGCGAGGTAGTCGGGTTAACATCATATATCGGTTTGAAGAACAGAGTCACTTGAAAATTGTATATACATGTCACAAGCATGCAGTAAAAGAATTACAAACTCAAACAGGTTATGAATTCATGATTTCTACTCTCCGATGTAAATTGTTGTTAGAATGGATCGGGATGCCAGACGGGTTTGCAATGAATTTAACGTTTATACAGATAGATTTCAGATTAAGACCAGGTGAGGATCCGATGAAAACTCGTCCTCAAATTTCCGACGGATGGAACAGCACCAGTGAACCTATAGCTCTTATACGAGAACAAACCGGACATCCGCCTTCATGGTTTTATACTAAAACTAACAAAGCACGTATTGAAATTGAAAGTAGTTTGAAGTCGAAGCTACTCTGGCAAGTTTACAAAATATCAGATTGGAACATCTCTAACCCGTTAATTCAAGTATATAATAAATCAGGACTGCTCACTACAATTGATGGAATACTATTGGGGTGATAAATTAGTAGTTTGCATAGAGGGAGGGAAGCCAGAGTTCAGGGCTGTGGCTGAAGTTAGTAAACAAACTACGTAGATGCTTACGTCGCACACAAGACACTGAATAGAAGATAGGTGAAAGTGACGTGAGTATCTGCGTAGGGTTGCTGGTTATAGCGGCAGCCTTGAGCTCTGGTATGGCTAGGAAGTAAACAAGTATAATAAACTCGTGACGTATAACATATGTAGAAGTATACGTCACGAGTAACATGAAATAAGATAAAAAGGGAGGGTCAGCACAGTAAGGGGAAGAGAGATGCGAGAGTGGCGAAGAAGCCTAAAAATACGAGCTGTAGGAAGGAATAAGAATTGTGCGGGAAAATAAAGAAAGAACGTAGACCCACGAGAAGAGTTGTTATTATTCCGGAGTCAGAGGGATATCACTTATCGGATTAATCGGAACCAACAACGACAACACGAGGGGAGAACGCAACGTGGCCCCCACAACAATTGGTTGAGAAATTCAACCCCGCAACATTGTTGGAGAACCGAAAGCAACTCCACAACAGTTCCAAGACAAACTTAATTCTATAGCCAATCTAATAATTTAAGACCAGTGTTAAGGTTTAACCCTTTTCTTTATTGAGGAAATGGCTTGATTTTTGGATATAACTTAGGAAATATACCATTTTGTGTGATTTGTTTCTTTATTTGACATTTAGATATACTTTTGCCAAAAAAATATTGTATTTTCTTCATGAAGTTTAAAAATTTTTATGAGGTGTGATTTGTCATTATTTTTGGGGTAATCATATATATGGAATATGTTATTCTGCATTATCTGATAGCTGTGAAAGTTACCTTTCATTTGGTGTAAAGATTATCTGTCTATCTTCATAATTCAAAAAGTTATGATGATTTTAGTAGTATCCTAGCTCGTTGTTTAATTGCATCGGCCATATACCTTGGGCACAAAAGACCTTTTGAGGGAAAAACGGTTGGGCACCAAAGGGTTATGACCACTTTTGGTCTGAAGTCCTGACTACGGAACCGGTCTCTTGGGCCCATAAAATTAACCAGAAATCCCTCGTTGGTTTTATCAGGGAAGTGTAATGAGACTACCCTGGTTTTATAGATCGATGATGTTTATTTCGTTTTTGTTGAAGGTGGTTTCAATATCGCGATGCAGCTTCCGTCGGGCTGGATCCCGAATTCGTGGAAAATGGTGCCTTGTCCTGTTCGCGGTAACATACAGTACCGATTCACCGAAAAAAACAAATTCTGGACGCAATTAACATTTCACAATTACAGGTATGGAAATAGTTCTTCCGAGGGATGCACGTAGAAGCATTTTTGTTTTTAGTTTCTTTGATGATGGAGTTTTAGGAGTAACCCCGAAGCAGTTAGAAAATAGACTTTTCTTCATATAACTGTGCGTTTTATTTTTTACGTAGAAGCATATTCAAAGAAAGAAGATTTTTACAACAAAAATTTTGGGGCGTTCCGGGATCAGTTGCGCATCGTACCTTCAGTACAAGTGTTCCTAAATCTTGAGACTAGCCTTAAGTTATTGTATTGGTTATAGAACCAAGATGACCCTTATGATAGCGAATTTTAATGGTAATCGGGATATTGTGGGAGTGGATGTGTGTACTACGTCATTGATATTGGGGCTGGACTGGTTGGCGTTCAATATTGTCGATATATTCAAATTAGAAATAACTTTCTTGATCCTTGATAATATATCATTCATAGTATATCATTCGTTGTCGACAATATCGAGCAATATGTGGGTTATTCTTCAAGACGTCAATAAACTTTCAAGTCAGTTTTCTTTTTATCTTTAGAAATGCCATTTACGAAGTGAATTACCGATGGCCGGGAGAAGAGGCGTGGCGAACGACCGAACGCGCTAAATACGGCGCGTTCTTCATAATGAAGGACGCACCCGCAGACGGCGTCATCGAGGTCAAGGTCAAGTCCATCTTCAACTACGACGTCGTCGGCCGTACTACCGGCTGGAGTGAGTGTAGGCGGATCTTACAGGAATCCGTCAGAAATCTACCACCCGATTTAACACAATTTCGATGGAAATACCATTCTTAATTACTACGCTGGCAAATACGACCGACCTACGCCCAGCTATCTAAAGCCGGGCGTAGGTCGGCCTTGCGACGGCTTGCGACTCACTGCGACGCGACTTACTGCGACCGCCAGCGACGATCGCGTCGCAACGACCAACCGACCTACGCTACCTTGCGACTGCCAGCGACGGTTTGCGACTGCCAGCAACGTCAGTCGCAATGAGTCGCACATGTTCTACTTTCTGCGACGCGACGCGACCATCGCAACCGATCAACGTGCTCTTGCGACTGGAGAGCAACTAGTCGCACACAGTCGCTGACAATCGCGTCGCAACCGACTTGTGCAGCCACTTGTGACGCAACGCGACGATCGCGTCGCATCGCAAGGTCGACCTTCGGCCATCTTTCAAAGATGCGCCTTGCTCTGTACAGTTCACGTACCGGTATGTTAATTTTCAATTAATTTTTTTTTGTAGATTTGGATTACCAAGATTTCGGCGTTCAGCAGCCAGCAGTTTGCATTCAAACGACTCCCGATACTGACTGATATCAATAAATACTAATTCACGAAAGACAAGACGTGTATTTCTCATTAGTTCGTCATCGGAGAGGAGAGAGAACATTCCGGGGCCAGTTACTGAGGGGCATGTCCACCAAACACCAGACATTGTGTTCGGATGCTGGATTGATGCTAATTTGAACCCCTATGAAAATTCCTCGGGACGCCTGACTATCCATTGGTTAAATGTAATCAACTTTTGAGCAAAAGGCACCCCGGTGTTTTTGGCCTATTACACCAACCAGAACAGAACTTTCATTGAGAACCGCCAGTGCATGTACCGCTGGGAACGCGAGCATACTGAGTTCGAACATTGACAATCCATGTATCGAAATACTGATCTTAACTCTGGTAGTCGAACTTAACTAAGAACGTTCGTAAATACTGTGGTTATCTTTTTTTTGTTTACGTAATATGGCGACTCTCTAGCGCGACATTACGTGCGCAACATCTCTTTATTTCTAACAGATTCCTGATGATGGCTGTCAGTAAAAACCGAAATGTTGTGGGTTCATTTTCGCGATAAAACGGTTGTTTTTCGTTTTATCCCGCGATAACAATTCGTGGGCTGGCGGGATGAGCTAGGTCTGAGAATGAGCTAGGTCTGGAAATGAGCTAGGTCTGGGAATGAGCTAGGTCTGAGAATGAGCTAGGTCTGGGAATGAGCTAGGTCTGGGAATGAGCTAGGCCTGGCGGGAATGAGCTAGGTCTGGCGGGAATGAGCTAGGTCTGGGAATGAGCTAGGTCTGGCGGGAATGAGCTAGGTCTGATAATGAGCTAGGTGTGGTGGGAATGAGCTAGGTCTAGGAATAAGCTAGGTCTGAGAATGAGCTAGGCCTGGGAATGATTTTTGATCGAGGCATTAGTTTACAGTCTATCGCTAATAGTTCTAAGAATTTTCTTCGAATTCAGCGACAATTCATACACAATGGAAATTTGATTTTTTGAAATGTAGTGCGAACTGTTCTAAGATATTTCTTGTGCATTCTAATGAGGACTGGTCCACTTCTTATATTTGACCGATGTATCCTCCAGCTAATGAATTATTGATACCCACTGGTCAACTTCTTATTCATTGTATTTGAAATGAACATGTTTCAGTTTGTAAGAATAGTACAGAGGGTGTGGTACGTATTATCATAGAACCACGCGTTTGTAGTTCAGTGGTATTTTGTAGCCAGTGGTGCTCGTGACCATTGAACCGCATTATGACAAACTCAGTTCATATTGTGTCCTGTTATTGTGGTCGGTCTTTGAAATCGTGTAATACGTGTTCGATTTGAATTGAACCAGTTTTGAGGATTAATTCTTAACACACGTTGAATTCACTATATACGTCCTTACGTGAGGTTAGGTGAGTTGAATCTTAAACGGGATTTTGTAAATCTATAAGCTATAAGGGCTCGGGCTTCTTTACTTGAATATTGATTCATCAGTCAGAATTGAAACCTGTAAAAAATATGAAATTGTCTTCTTTTTCAGATCAGCCATTCCTCATTGAGGACCTCATTGCTTCCAATACCGCGGGGCTGACTAAACCAACGCTGTTTTCAAAATAATCTATGAGTCTCCACACAGAATTGAATTGGTGGTGAGTAGATTTGTAGGTTTTTTAATACTGGATATAACGGATTGTATGGAGTCAAATTAAAAATCATAACGGTGATCATTACGTTTTTTTTTCAGAGGAGCTCTACTTCCTCTGATTGCTGTCAATGCGTGCTGGACTTAATCAACAAATACACAGTGGACTTCAGGCCTTCTTCTCTTACTCAGGACATGTTTGCTGTCAATACCTGCTGCGGACTGAATCAACAAATGCATATTTGGATCAGACATTCCTCGATTACTCCAGACCCGATTGCTGTCTGCGTGCTGGACTTTACCAACCTGGACCAACAGAGCTCAGTGCTGTAGCCTGCTTGGATGTCTTATCTTCTAAGTAACAAACAGAAGACTGATCGAAGTAATCCATGAATTGGTGAGTAGAATTTCTAACAGTTTTTCGTATAGGAAACTTAGGTTAGGTCGGGTTTAAGCCTATCTATCAAACAGATTGGTCCTCGTTACAGCAATTTCAGATACATTAGACTCCTAACATTCCTCTTAACTCGAATTAATTTCTGACCAGTGTTAAATGTTTGAGGTGTTAGAAAAACCTGATTGATATTCTTGATTATTCTTTTGTTGTAATGGTTCTAAATCTGTATTAAAGTTTGAAATGATAATTCCACTTGCCGGTTTTGACAAATTTGAGTTAAGAGGAGTCCTATGTAAAACCATTTATCAGATAAAAGAAACTTATTCCATAAAACTGGACAATGAAATATTACTTGTAAATTCAACTTGTAACCGGTTCAATCGTCCGAGACATGTATACAGCACCTGAGAGTAGTCGAGCTATAGGCTTGGGAAGGTGGTCGCAATTATTAAATATAGATCGCAATTTTGTCCTAAATCATTGATTCAAATTAGTTTCGATCGTCTGCTTGCCTGGAATTATGAATGTAATCTCTGATCGGTCAAGGACGATTAATCCGGTTATGACGAGTGGTATGAAGTTCGGGTTTGACTATTTCACGGAACGGCTTCGTATTGTAATAATGTTATAAATGTGTGAGTTACTTCGCTTAATTTACACTTGTCGTATAGTTTTCTCAGGAGACCGAGGAGGTAAGCTCGGTGGGCACAGGACGGCGCTCCGGCCCAACGGCGAATTCATGACAGAAATAGACTTTTTTACTAAAATGGTTTTTTCAATTTCCGACCAACAGATGATCCCCTCGTTTACCAGACCTAACACCTTGCCACTACACACTCAACCTCGCTTAAGTCATTATCAGATAATCATCACACTACATCAGTATTTCTAATTACAATTCTCTGGAGTAATTTGTAATACGTTCTTTCGGTAAGTCATCATCTTAACGATTCTCCCAACTGAAGAAGACTTAAGCGATGTTGACTGTACTTTCTCCGAGCCGAATGAATGAAGACATAGCTATTTTGTGATGGCCCTTCCTGGTTCTTGGAAAAATGATGGCAGATTTTGAATAACATTATCGTGGAAACCATTGCGGAAACCACTTGGCTTGGTCCAAAGTTGTTACAGCCTGTGAGCGCTGTGACTGCACCCTCACTCGGCATTCTTTATTTCATTGTTATCTTTAAGTGAAAAATAAATCATATCATGTTATTGTGTTCTGTTTTAAGTTTGTAATTTTGGTTGAATCTGCGACAAGTGTAAATTACTTATTCTCTTATTGTTCTTGCTCAGTCACACGTGTAAAAACAGTAAAATACATTGAAGTGAAGCTTGATGCAATTGATACAAAGTTTTTTCGAGTTGTTCCTTGAGTGAACACGAAATAGTCGGAGTCTCCCTCCACCAGCGCGAACACGTCTCCCTCCATAGCCTTCCACTATCTAGGCCGTTTCGTGATGCAGTTCCACATATTTGGGGACGGCGTTCTGCTTAGGGTTAGGTTTAGAGATTAAGACACTGTTAAAACGAATTTGAGTTAGAAATACACGTTGAAAAGGTATCACTGACGTGTCTATAAAGCCTAACAACCACAACAACCTTTTCATAAATATGCCCTGCATATTTTTAAAATGTTGATGCTATTTGTTTTGTAGGGTGTCGTAGTATAAGTGAATAACGCTGTGAGGAGGTGGAATACCTGAAGATATGCGAGGTGTAAATACTGAAATTCATTGCGTGTGTGTTCAATGAAAATAAAGTGTTTGAAATAAAGAATTCGATTTCTGCAATTTAGGTCGGGTTTAAGAACTTTTCATAGAAATACCGAAATAATGGGTTTCGTCAACACACCAAACGCTCGAAGTTCAAGAGAATTCGAAATGGTTATTAATAAATGCATTATTTCGAAAGTTTCTATCTTGGTTTTGACTATTTCAAATCGCTAAACACTTCACTTACCTAGAGGAACGCGACATTGTCAAATGTATATCGTTATCGGAACCTTGAACCAGCAGCGGAGAGAAGTCCTTATACAGCACCAGCATATGAGCAAAGCGTCGTTACAGCATCCAAACTCTACTGGGTGGTTCTTAGAAAACGCAACAGATGTCATTTTTCGGATATATTTATAACCGAAGATAATAAACTGATTATAAAACTTTTTATTCAACTAACCCAGGTATTCACTCAAAGATCAGCTTCACTATTCCGATGTATTGTATTTGGTTTATTGGTTTTATACGTGTGACTGAGCAAGAATTATTAAAATAAAGGAGACTCGTAATTTACACTTGTTGCAGATTTAAATAAAATGACAAATTTGAAACCTTGATTCCTACATGACTTTTATTCAAAATTGTACAAAGTTTATTCGAATGTAAAAACGGTTTCTGGGACAAAATCATTTCTGATGAGGCTCTACTCGCTAAAGTTAATGACATCTCCATTCATCAGCCAGATACCAGTTAAAAGCACATTATTTTTCAACTTTTAAATCAATCTCTACAGTAATTCAGTAAATAGGGAAATTAGTGGCACGAGCTTGAGGATTTGTGAGCGAAGTTGACGTCTGACAGGACGCAAAGCGCAATAACCATCTCGGTGAAAGTCAGTTTCTAACCTCCATCAGTCTGTGGGCCGGAGCGCCGTCCTGTTCCCACCGAGCTAACCTCCTCGGTCTCCTGAGAAAACTATACGACGAGTGTAAATTAAGCGAAGGCGACATCTGTTGCGTTGTTTAGAACCACAATCTCCGGAACCGGTGACTTACACATTTAAAACATTATTACAATAAGAAGCCATTCCGTGAAATAGTCAAACCCACACTTCATTCAAATATATATATTTTGGCAACCTTTCACAAACCTTTACTCGACTCCTCGGTGCCCGTTATAGTCTAGCCCACCTTCCTATACTGCCGAATTGCCCGTATCAACTCAGGACCAGGTCAAATGTGTTTAGAATTGGTTTTATATTTTGCACTTAATGCCAATTTAAAAGTTTGAACGGACACTTCAGTTTCAGTAAATCCCTGCAAAAGTTTTGTGTTATTGAGCGTCAGGTGACGAAGCCACAATTTTAGTTATTTCTCAATAATTTTCATATTTGTCTCGCGTCTAAATACAGAATCTAGAACGGTTTTAGTGTCAGACGATTAAAGCGGGTTACAACATATACGATGTGGATTGTATGACCCAATATGCAATGAAGCAAATGTTTTCGATTGTTTATATCTGATAAATCGTTAGATTACTCGTTACTCGAATCTCTTCAAGTCGAATAAGCATTGAAACTCCGAAAACAAATATTGGAATCATTACATTCAATGCTGGCAATCAGATTTCCGTTGTTTAATTGGAATTCAAACACAAATCACTGAGATCACAATCGATTCGAGTTACGATTGAGTCTACTGTTTTTCAGTTTGCTATAACTAGGGTCCGTCATCTGTTCGACTAAGCTTAAACCTAACCTAACCTTAATTTCCTAAACAGAAATAATTCAAAATTTCTACTCTGCCGTTGGGTTCGAATCCTGAAACGAATGGTTCGCCGCGTTGATACGGTGGCACCCGGTGGCACAGTTGTGAGTTAAAGCTAAATCCGAGATAAATACAAATTTAACGAATTAATGAGTAATTCGGTGGATTTTACCGGATTTGCCAGACGCAATAGAAAAGAAATTCTGCAGTTTGCTGATGTAATTAAGCCACTTTTCGTCAACCAAATGTATCTCGACAAAATACAGCATCAGATGACGTATGAAATCAGTTGCATGAATCAAATTTGAAATCGATGGTTACATGTACATGGTATATGTACATGTAACATGGTTACACGTAGTTACATGTTAGAATGTTTTCCTATCACAATCGGGCGGACCGGATGGCTTAGTCGGTCGGCGACTAGCGTGTCACCGCTGTGGCCCGGGTTCGAGTCTCGGAGGAGGCGGGTCAGGATGTGGCAAATGATCTCCGGTAAGCGGGCGAGTCGAGAGTACTGTCCTCCCTGGAATGAGGTTGCTAATGCGTGAGTCCTACAAAATAACTGGTGTGGGGTAAATTATGTTTAATTCAGTCGTTTCTGGCTGAATTATTTATTTATCCCACAATACCGGTCCAGGCTGCGGAGTAATTCCCCCAGGGACCTTCGACTTTTTTACAATATTAGTTTGTTATTTTAAGTTTAGTGGTGAGGGTTTGGGAAATTTTTTTATATTTATTCAATTCCTCAGACTGAAGAAATCCAAGCGACTATTTGGCGCGCGGTGATCAATCACAGTTCTTTCTCAACTGATGATAAAACTTTGATAATTTTTTTAACTTCACCAGATTTCGGTTAAAGAAGATGTGTACGCGGCGATGTCTGGTGAACTTGTGTATAAATTCGGATTCAAAACGACTCTATCCAATAGAGAATTACTCACTGGAGACCTGCCATACGCTCTACTACACAATAGTGCCGCGTCACTGCACAAACCCTTAAGCAAACTTCGATATCCTAAAGCAAAACTCGAAAATAGTAAAATTGAGCCGGTATTATAGTTTAAAACAAGACGTAAATAGAAGGGAAATCTACACTAAAGTTTGTTGGATAGTTTAGATAAAATTTCAGCTTACAATTTTAGGCAAAAATCGTAGCATTCGATATTTCTATCTTAAACAATATGTGCCTCTATGAATAGTCGAATTAAACTCGATGACCTGTAGGCCCCATTGAAAATGTTTGGCACGAATTGAATAGTTCTTTCGGATTAGCGTCACGGACTCGGGTCTGTCACAGGAATGCGCGATCGAGCTTTCTGATTGACCCATTCCGGTCGCATCGATGATGCACCGTCGTTGATTGGTTGACGTAGGTATTAGAAGCGCGTTTCGAGCCGCCCGGTGCCAGTCCGAGAACCGATGTCCAGTGATGAAGGTCGACCTATAAGAGCTCTGCAACAAGGCGTGAAGAACGTGTGGCTTTAAGCAAACAACCTACTGATAAGCGGCTGATGATGTTAGGAGAGACTGGAACGTGAAGGAATTTGTGACGCCTAGCGATTGAGAACGCAAGATGAGACTGGCGGCTGTTGATGCTGATGATTGCGGTGGAGATCCCGATACTGCTGCTGCTGCTGTTGATGTCTGATTTCAACTACAAACAGATTACGGCTAATTTGCTGATGAAGACTAGTTGCTGTTGTCGCTGATTTCCGATGTTCTATTTCGCGCACATTCATACATTATGAATATTGTGTCTTTTTAGGGTTAAACCGAAACCAGTTCGCTACTACTGACAACTACATGTACACAACTCGTTTGTCGCAACGTCCTAACTAGTCTGCTGCTGCTGCTGCATTGGGAACCGCATCAACCCACATTTTGCTGTTTCGGTATCTGTACATTAAGATAAGGTAATTATATTAAACTACACCCATCCTTACATTTTGCATATTCAATCTTCTTCAATAGCTTGACGATTATCCGATTTTCGTTTCCGTTTTTCAGCCGGCTATATTTGAGTTACAGCAACATCTTCAAATCTCGAGACGCAGACTCAACTCCGACTAAAGCACCATCTCCAAACCTCGAGATGCAGACTCCACTCCATCTCCAAACCTCGAGACGCAGACTCTACTCCGACTAAGGCACCATCTCCAAACCTCGAGACGCAGACTCTACTCCGACTAAGGCACCATCTCCAAACCTCGAGACGCAGACTCTACTCCGACTAAGGCACCATCTCCAAACCTCGAGACGCAGACTCTACTCCGACTAAGGCACCATCTCCAAACCTCGAGACGCAGACTCTACTCCGACTAAGGCACCATCTCCAAACCTCGAGACGCAGACTCTACTCCGACTAAAGCACCATCTCCAAACCTCGAGACGCAGACTCTACTCCGACTAAAGCACCATCTCCAAACCTCGAGACGCAGACTCTACTCCGACTAAAGCACCATCTCCAAACCTCGAGACGCAGACTCTACTCCGACTAAAGCACCATCTCCAAACCTCGAGACGCAGACTCTACTCCGACTAAAGCACCATCTCCAAACCTCGAGACGCAGACTCTACTCCGACTAAAGCACCATCTCCAAACCTCGAGACGCAGACTCTACTCCGACTAAAGCACCATCTCCAAACCTCGAGACGCAGACTCTACTCCGACTAAAGCACCATCTCCAAACCTCGAGACGCAGACTCTACTCCGACTAAAGCACCATCTCCAAACCTCGAGACGCAGACTCTACTCCGACTAAAGCACCATCTCCAAACCTCGAGACGCAGACTCTACTCCGACTAAAGCACCATCTCCAAACCTCGAGACGCAGACTCTACTCCGACTAAAGCACCATCTCCAAACCTCGAGACGCAGACTCTACTCCGACTAAAGCACCATCTCCAAACCTCGAGACGCAGACTCTACTCCGAGTAAAGCAACATCTCCAAACCTCGAGACGCAGACTCTACTCCGTCATTATTTCGTTTTGCCGCATGTTATAAAGTAACGTAAATAAATAAACGTCCATCTACATAAAATGCTCGTCTTACTAAAAATCTCGGAAAGGACTCTTCCCCTCACAACTTCATACTCGACACTGCTCCGGAAAGAACTCTTCCGCTTACAACTTCTCACACAATCAAGGAAAGGACAAAGTCAAATAGGAAAGGACAAACGCAAAGTACAAATCAAAGAATTTATTCCAAATTCAAAGTAGGAATTTCTTACAGCTTGTTTGCAAAAGTAAAATTCAACATTTTATTGAAACATCAATATTTAATATCAACTAAAATGGGATTTGAACCACCAACCATTGGACTAGCAGTCCAGCACCCTACCCACTACGCTATAGGGACGTACCGGCAGCACACAGAGGAACTCATTGCTTAAGCAAATTTTATCAAAAAAATAATGCCATCTACCGGGCGAGGCAGGAACTAGTTCCCATTTCAACCCGGTAGATGGTAATAATAGAGAATGAGACAAGAGTGGGCGGAGACAGACAAGAGTGGGCAGAGACAGAGTAAGAGATGAGAGTGAAACAGAGTGAAACAGAGTGAAACAGAGTGAGGAGAGATGAGAGTGAAACAGAGTGAGGAGAGAGTGAGAATGAGAGAGGATAGAAAGAGATAGAGAGGATAGGATGGCATATCACCTGAACTTCTTCTATGTTCCTCTTGTTTTCTATCTAAAAGTTACTAGTTCAAACAGATATTTATCCCATCAGCAGTAATGTTATTATTTTGTCCTCGTGGACATAAAGTTCACTATAACTGAAGTCAAGTTCTCCCAATATGAGTTCGTTTGTTTGTTTATCCTGTCGCTGAGTTTGAACACTGCCCACACCATCTGATGTAGTCCTGATCATAGTTCCACCATATTGATGACAAACATCCTAAAAATATACATGAAACTTAATAGATTTAAGGCCATCAATCAAACATACAGAGTTAGAGTTAAGTCTAGTTACCGGTGTATCAGAGAAATGGCAATCTAAGGTACCCCCAAAATGAGGGTCAGGGGTCAAATATTTTTTGTCTCCGATTTCAATGAAATTCAGTATATACATGTATTCTGGGGTGCTGATTACAAATCTGAAAGAATTTTTCGGATCCGAGGCCCCAAAAATGAGAAATTCTAATTTTTGGGGGACCCCTAAATTGTCAAAAGGCCTTGGACCCCAGAATTTTCGAGATATTCAAAATCTGATTGCAGATTTGGAATCAGCGCCCCTGAAAATAGTAAGGACTAAAATTTTAAGCAAATCGAAGAGATTCGATTTTTTGGCCAAAAACGGCAAAAATCTAAGGATGACACTCAGTAAACACTATGTTTACAGATAAACTGCTCTCTCATAATTGTTTTTGAAACATAAAAGAAATTCTACTCACACAAGTCTCTCCTCCCTTGTCTAGCAGTAATAATAGTCCACTGAGTTCCACAATTCCACATACAGAGTTCCACACCTTCAGGAGTCAACCACAGATTATTTTTTGATACTGAGTATCAATCCACTTTTAGTCCAGTTAGTTCACATTTAGTTCGGTAAGTTCACATGAAGTCCAGTTAGTTCACTAGTAGTCCGGTTAGTGCACATATAGTTCACATGTAGTTCGGTAAGTTCACATGTAGTCCAGTTAGTTCACTAGTAGTCCGGTTAGTGCACATATAGTTCACATGTAGTCCGGTAAGTTCACATGTAGTCCAGTTAGTTCACAAGTAGTCCAGTTAGTGCACATATAGTTCACATGTAGTCCGGTAAGTTCACGTATAGTCCGGTTAGTTCACTAGTAGTCCGGTAAGTTCACTAGTCCGGAAGAAGTTGACTGAAGAAGTAAAACTGAAGAATTTCAGACGAAGTCCACATCCAGTATTTGTGATGAAGTTTACCAACGACAGTCCAGAGAGGAAAACCTGAAATATGAAATTGAAACAGTCTCTAGAGAAACACATTAACAAACTCAAACTCAAACTCTCAGACATACTAGTAAAGGCTTATGCAAAAGTTTTCACAACTTTACTGGATTAACAGATTGTTTTTACGTAACTGATATACTCGGCCACTGTGGGAGTAAGATGGTGAAACTGGTTGAGTCAGCTGGTGATGGTAACCTGCTGAACATGTGGAAAAGAGGAGGAATTAACAGGAATTGTAACAACAGCTCATCAAGATTTGTGAAACTATCACCTGCACCATGTCGTGCATGCGGCGCCGCCTGGCTAGTGAAAGTGGTTATTGACACTGAGTGCCGAGGTCCCTGTGTCTGTGAGGTCCCCCTGTGTGCCCCTGAGGACATGAAATCTTGTGAATTCTTATTCTTACGTATGTCTTACTTTAAACGGCCAAGTGAAAGTGACCACGGCCACAGCAAGGTTACCGTTGGCGTTAAACACTTGACTCCAGGTCCCTGTGTGGTGGATGGACGTGTCTGTAAAGTCCCTGTGTCTGTGAGGGCACGATATCTCATGAATTCTTATCTTTTAAACCAATATCAAAGTTCGTACGTTGGGAATCATTGTGGCTTTAAAGTCTTTATCAATTGAGAGACTTAGTTTCATTGTAAATAAAGAATTAGAGATTGAATTGAGCGCGCTCCACAGTGCACGATTTCCATATCGACCGTCTAGTGCTGCCCCTACATATAACGATAGCGGGGAAAACGTGAACTAACTTAATACTCGCTTGCCAGAGTCTTCGGACGGCCGTAGTGGACGAACTAATTACCGATTTGCGGGCCGGATTCGGAGGGAATTCTCCAAATCTTACAACTGCTCTAAAACGTTTGAACCAAACAATTATTCTATAAGAGAATTAACCTTAAAAGAGTAAATTTGAATCGGGATATTTTTAGTATCGTCTGGCAGAGAGCGACAGGTGTTTGAATGTTCCCTGATTATTTGCGCGCAATTAAAATATATCGAAGAAAAAATATGGAAATTTTGTCAATTCAGATGATAAATTATCATTCAAAAATATAACTGAATAACTTATTCTGAATATAAATACTAATTAATTGATAAGAAAGTGAATTTTAGCTATCAAAATTGAATATCGTTCCCTAAAAAATAAGAAAATTTCATTAAAAAGTTAAAGTATTCATAGTATCATATTTAATCAGAATTAGGCGCCACACTGGTCCGTATTGTACGTAATTGGGAAATTCATATTCCGGCGGCGCTATTTTAGTTCACAGAAATTCCGCTGTCGTTATTCATAGGGGCAGCACTGTACGGTTGATATCTAACCCAGCCTCGCAATCTTACTGTGGCATGCAAGTAATACAGATATTTTTTAGCCGAATTTCGTTCATTATTCACCACGATTCCGTTTTCTATGAATAATTCAATTAATTTTTAAGCTTTTTGAAAGGGGATCTTCTTTTTAAAACGATTTTCAAGCCATTTTTGATAGAACTCTTCTGTAAACGGAATCTAATTGCATAAAGCGGTAAAGAGGTAGACTCACATGCCACAGACAGAATCTAAAGCAAATTAAATTTTATTCTCCAAAAAAGTGCATTCATCCAACGCTATCATCAAAGTTGCAGCACGTGAACCATTAAACCTCCTATTAAGGTCGACCCTTCTTGGTCAGGGTTAAAATCAAACTCTCCCAACCACAAATTGGTGCAAACAACTGGAAAAACTTCAGTTGAACATCGTTAATACGACAAATCTGTGTAAAGACGAAACCAGTTTGATTCAACAATTGCATCCCACAAGATTCATATCAACGAGATTCCACTTAAACTAGAACAGAAAATCAGTTACAACCACCACAAAATTAGTGAATAATCAATTCATTGTGAAATTTATTTATTTCAGTGAAAAATGTGCATCAGAGTTAAATATCAAATAAAAGTCTTGCATAAAGCGAACATGTGATCAACTCCGCAATGAACTGACTGAACTAACCCAGGAATCGAAACCTGAAATCATATTTACAATATCAGATATCAGATTTATGATGCATCAGTATCACACATGTTGTTTCTGGTGCGCTATGTTATTACAATACAGTAGAGTCTGTTCCTAACTTGAATCAATGTGATACCAGTGATATCCCATTGACTGATGATTCAAGTTCTGTGGTCGAGAATTAAAACCTAGCAATCTAATTCGGAAATGTCTAAAAACTCCTGGACTTTTGTCGAATTCAGACGGAAATGAAATTTTCTGACTTTCTAATGGAATTTTCTGATCCTCAACTCAGATTTTTGCTTAGCAAGTATAAATTTTGCAAGTCTCCATTTCAGTATAAATTTTGCAAGTCTCCATTTCAGTAAGACAAGGTTTACTGTTTTTGAGTTAAAAGCCGACAACTCTTTGCACCGTCTAGTAGAAATAAACCAAACATTTTGAGTGAGTGGTGCTTTAGGAGTGTTTTAAATCTAGAGAAATTGAGACTTACCTTAAACGGAAAGAATTGATCGTCCATGTTTCCTAAACATAAGGAGCCATGTTTATTTCTACCCCACACGTACAGATCATTGTTATCTACAATATACATGTAATAACATTGTAAACAATGTAACATCATTCTAGATGCTAGGCTAGGGATTGATAGAGAGAGGGAGCAGGGCCAGGGAGTTTCACACAGTAACTAGGCTTAAGAATAGAAATCCGATTCCCTTTGTACTAGCATGTCTCCAGCCTCGATTGCCTACGTACCTATTGATAACTATTAAAATGAGACATCAATTTCTAGCATTTCTTCCAAGTCACAACTCTACTTGGTTCATCTTGGTTTATCTGGGTTCGTCCTGGTTCATCCTGGTTTATTGGGGTTCGTCCTGGTTCATCTTGGTCCATCTGCTCCACTGCATCAATGTCTGTATAATGTTCAAATCAATTCTCTACTGATTGTAGGTAAAGGGGGAATCGTCACCACCATAACAACCGTCAATAGTTCCGCCATATTGATGACAAACATCCTAAAAATATACATGAAACTTAATAAATTTGAGTTATGTTAGAGTTAAGTCTAGTTACTGGTGTATCAGAGAAATGGCAATGTAAGGTACCCCCCAAAACGATGGTTAGGGGTCAAATATTTTTTGTCTCCAATTTCGGAGAAATTTAGTATAGACATGTATTCTGGGGTGCTGATCACAAATCTGAAAGAATTCTTAGGATCCGAGGCCTCAAAAATGAGAAATTCGAATTCTTAGGGGTACCCCTTAAATTTTAAAAAGGCCCTGGACCCCAGGGTTTTTGAGATATTTAAAATCTGATTGCAGATTTGGAATCAGCACCCCCGAAAATATTTAGGACTTAAATTTTAAGCAAATCGAACAGATTCGATTTTTTGGCTAAAAACGGCAAAAATCTAAGGTGTAAGTCCAGGAGTTTTTTTTCGGCGAAAAAATTTTTTTCTCTGATTCCTTCTAAACTTGGTAGGAAGATGTATTCCGAGGTGTAGATTCCGGATCTACCGCTGTGATCCCCGTCTTACTTGGTTGCTATTGTTTCTTCAAAACAATCTGTTCCAAACAAGACCTTACTCACCACAATCAGATATCCATGCGCTTCACTTAGCTTTAACTCAGTTATTATATTGACTGTAGAGCGAATTTAGTCAAAACAGATATTGACGAAGTGTTTTACAGAGACGCAGAATATTTTGAGGTAAAGATAGAAAATGTCATAGAATATTATCACAAACTGAACGCAGTTCGGGAGCGACAGTAAATATTTTTAGAGAAATAATTGCACTTGATTATAAACACGATATATTGAAACACGTCTAAATTTAGAAACCGCGGTAATTACTGCGAAACCGAGCGCAGGTGAAAGTAACAGAAATACGAGACTGGCGCCAGTTTGATGGGAGATCTTTTTACAAAATAATTGGACTCGATCAATTCGTCAACTTCTGACATTCTGACAACTTGTCATTACTTTGCAACGACTCTTATGAGAAATGTCGCGCAAACTTGGAAATAGTTAGAAATGTGTTTGTTTTGAAGCGTGAATTGTGTTCAATATGCAGCGAATGAAAGCGTTGTTCGTAGTTTTACTGATCGCTTGCGGAGACTGTATATTTACGCGGGCTGATCGCGCAAACTCTGTCGAGGAAGCCGCGTCTGTTACAGTCAGTTCATCTTGTAACAACACTCAATACTCCGTCGATTCTACGTCTGGTTACATCGTTTCACCGAACTATCCGTCGTTAGTGCGCGGTGTCGAATGTCATTGGTTCGTCAACAGCTCTTTACCGGGAAGTTTTCTCGTTCAAGTTTACTACGACATCGAGCCGTCGATATTCTGTAACGAAAACTACCTTCTCGTCGGTGAGTCCGACAACAAACTCTGCGCTACCGGAAGAAAACAACTAGATATCCGCAGTAACGGCTCGATTTCGTTGTTGTTTAGGAGTAACGTCGATGGAGCGCGAGGTAGTCGGGTTTATATCATATATCGTTTTGAAGAACAGAGTCGCTTGAAAATCTTACATAGATGTCACAAGCATGCAGTGAAAGAATTACTAACTCAAACAGGTTATGAATTCATGATTTCTGCCTGGCGATGTAAATTGTTGTTAGAATGGATCGGGATGCCAGACGGGTTTGCAATGAATTTAACGTTTATACAGATAGATTTCAGATTATATCCAGGTGAGGATCCGATGAAAACTCGTCCTCAAATTTACGACGGATGGAACAGCACCAGTGAACCTATAGCTCTTATACGAGAACAAACCGGACATCCACCTTCATCGTTTTATACTAAAACTAATAAAGCACGTATTGAATTCATTTCAAATAAACTGTCGTTTAAGTCGCAGTTGCTCGTGCAAGTTTACAAAATATCAGATTGGAACATCTCTAACCCGTTAATTCAAGTCTATAATAAATCAGGATTGCTCACTACAATTGATGGAATACCACATATAGTAACTCAGACTAAACACTTATACTGCTGGTCTATCACAGTCGATGTTCTGCAGTACGTCGTCTTCAACTGGACACGTGATCTCGTCTCGTCACCAGGTGTCGTTGGTGTATATACACGGGAAGGGTTACGTATTGTGAGAACTGATATTTTACTCAGTTTTAACCATCTTAAATCCCTGAGTGTAAAATCAGACGGATTTCTCGTGATTCTGTGCGTTTTAACGACATCGGATTTTTTAAGATCGAATTTGACAATAGAATTTGAAGTGAAGTCGATGACAATATCAGACGTTTACGTCAACAAGGAACAGATATCGGTATGTAATAACAATGATTTGTAGATTAGGTTCGTGTAATAGAATCATTGTAATTATCTATGATTTTGATGGCGATTATGACCAGTGAAACTTTACCAAGAAACATGGAATAACAACGTTATGTGCGACCCAAATTTCAATATATTCGGACGCACTCGTTGTTTACGCAGAGAAATTATGATGATCTGTGGAAGAATTTAAGTTAATATTTGATTGCAACATTTTGAACCATTATCAAAATATCGAGCTCGTACAAGGTTTGAATTTGTAGTATTGTAAACGTTTAATGTTGTAATCAATCCTCTAATATTTCAGAATTATGTAAGCATGACGTCATTATTAGCTAATCGTTTGTTCCCGAGATCAAAGAATACATTGTATCGTGTAACTACATTACAACTAAACTGGAAAGTGAACATCTATGAAGAACAGTTGAAACTAACAGTGCTATCAGAAAACTGTGATCGAGCTGGTTTTTATATATTTGATGGTAGTAATTTCACAGCTAGACGCTATGGTCCGTATTGTCCTGGTTCATACTACGGTCGATCTGTCGTCAGCCTGATTACATCAGGTGGACCGGTTACTGTAGTAGCATACGCTTATTATAACAATCAGTTAACAGTTGGTAGCTCATTTCTTAAATTTGCTCCTACTGATTGTGATGGTTATGTTCTACAGGAAGAAGTACGTCAGTTCAATATGACGTCACACTGTCTCGTGATTACACCTGAAAATCGACGCCTTCGCTCGAGAAATATTCACTTATTATCAGAACACGAATATCAAATTGACCGATGTTTTCTCAAGATGTCATGGCGATGTGATCAGTCTCTGAGTTTGAGTAATCAGTTTCTTAATAACAGTCTCGTATTAAACACTGTAGATTTCACAGGTGATGGGTTCGTTTTCTGGTGGTATCCACTAATAGTTGAACTACGTCGTAAATGTCTAGGTGTAAAAAAAGCGGATAGTTTGGGACTTGCCGGTTCATTTCTTCCAGTTACTACTAAAGATAAATGTGGACTCGTGCAGTCACCGAACTACCCGGGTCGGGCAGGACGTACATCAAAATCTATTTCATATAGATTTGAAAACCCGATACAACAAAATATATTTCAATATTACAGATTTATTGTCAAATCTATTGGACCAGTTTCATGTGAAAAATACAACAATAAAGCGAATGATCCGATTATTCTAATACAACTAATGAATTATAAACCTTTTCATAATGGTGAATATTTCAAAACTATTGACTCTCAATATGAAACTAAAATATGTGATCATAACGCGGTTCGTGGACTTATATTTCACAGTTTAACAGATAACACTCTGCGTTTTGAAGTGAACAATTTCATTCCGATATTTCAAATACAATACACTTTACACGAGTCGTTACCGATTAAACATTTCGATGATTTCTACTGTAAACAAGGATATTTGGATTCGGGAATTTCCTGCATCAAATTCATCAGAGATGAACGTCTGAATTGGGAGAACGCCGAAATATACTGTAGACAGAAGTACGCGGGACATCTACTCAGTATCAACTCAGAACAGGAAATGATTTCGATCAAAAGATTATTCGCAACAGAACTCCTCCAGATCGCATATACATTAAAAGCGCTCGTAATGATGATTGGATTGAAATGGAAGGTAAGACTAATGTATACAAATATGAATTAGAATAGAAAGATTTTTAAAGAAGCGATATATTTCATTTTCCTCGTGAAACAGAATGATGGTTATTACACGTGGATTGACGGTAAACCATTGAGCTACACAGAGTGGTATAAACCTGTTATTAATGAAACGATACCAGAAGTTATTCGAGGATTGATATCTCCGCTAAGAAAACAACCGATAAATGACGTCAATATGCCGTGCACGGCGATGATACTGAATAATCCACGAGGATCGGCGAACTGGGTTCGATTCCCGTGTCAAATCGAGGAGACGCACACGACATTCATTTGTGAATCCGAGAGAATCGACGTCAAAAACGAACACAATTCAACGATAAACGACGCGAACAATTCAACAAGTACAGACTTAAATAAAACCAGAGATCAAATGATTCCCGATGTACCTTTAACTAATTCAACCTGTCCAAGAAGTTGGGTAACTATTTCGGGACAATGTTATCAAATACTAACCGACTGGAAAAACAATCGAGGTTTGAATATTCGGAGTGCTAGAGAAATGTGTCACAGTTTCCGCGCCGAAATAGTAAAAATCACCTCAAATACAGAAAGCGACTTGAACAATTTGGTCAGCGAATTTCAATATCGACATCAACATGGCGCCATACTGACAATGGGCCGCGACGGATTTAAAGTTATCAAACCAATGGTGACCAGAAATGGAATTACTTATATTCAATCAGTTGAATGGTTATTAAAACCTTTCGATAATACAAAAGATAAAGTACATTCCGTGTTGTGTATCTATAATGTAACTAGTGAAGAATCAGCTTCTATAAGCGGTTGTAAATCGTGGCAGTTTGAATGTAACGATCAAAGATGTATCAGCGACCATCGCGTATGTGATACCAGACACGACTGTCAACACGGTGAAGATGAACTCGATTGTACGGATATCAATTTGCACAGTCAGTTCCGCTGTATCGATGGACAGGTTATATCGATTAGCGGTTTCTGTGACTTTATGAGAGATTGCGTAGATGGCTCGGATGAGAACTCGTGCTATCATCCACCGTGTTTATCTACGCAATATCGCGGTTCCAATCACCAATGCATCGATAGTTATAAACGATGTGACGGACTAGCCAACTGTAAAGACGGCTCCGATGAGATCGGCTGCACTGCCGAACTTTGTCAGGGGTTCTCGTGCGCGGACGGTGAATGTATTAGTTCTCAGTTGTATCGGGACGGTGTCGTGGATTGTAGCGGAAGTCTCGAAGAAGACGAATTGGTCACTAATATGACAGTGAATCCCGAGGTTTACTGTAATAATGACAATCACTGTACGACTCGTTTCACAGATCTGTGTAAGGAATCGGATGAACAAAGATGTTCGTTCAATTCTCCTCGCTGTTATTCCCGACACGAAAGGTGTATTTTAGAAAGGATGCCGATTGGTTTCCCGGTATGTAGAAATCTTGAACATATACTCGCGTGTAATGACTTCGAATGCGCGGCTGGTACTGTAAAATGTCCGGCATCTTACTGTATACCGATCAGACACGTTTGTGACGGTCGATCCGATTGTCCTAATTCAGAAGATGAACGAAACTGCGAGACTTGGTCGTGTCTGGGAATGTTTAAATGTGGTCAGGAAAATCGTTGTATTCCGCAATCTGAAGTTTGCGACGGTGTCGTTAATTGTAAACATAACTCGGATGACGAGTCATACTGTAAGGTCACGTGTCCTGAGCGTTGTAATTGCCGGGGTCATTTCATCGATTGTGAAAATGCTCTTTTATCGGATATTACTGGTCGTTTTATAGAATCAACTCGGGCTTTGATTTTGTCGAATAACCGAGTCGTATTTAACGAATCGATGTTAAACTCTTTCATTTATCTTCGTTTTCTCGACATTTCAGGCAATAATTTATCTTACATCGTTCCAAAAGCGTTTTCTAATCTAAATAATCTATACACATTAGACCTGACTCACAACCGCATAACATCATTATCTGCTAATACATTCGCAGGTTTGATCGCTTTAAAACAACTATTTCTTATCGGAAATCCGCTGCAACATTTAGAAGACGGTAGTTTCCGAGGTCTGACGTCACTTACTGTTCTCGATCTTCACGGACTTTCTATATCGGTTCTCGGTGAAAATGTATTTAAAGGTTTATCCGCATTACAGACATTAAATATCAGCAGTAACAGAATCCATTATATTTCTAGCTATGCTTTTTCGGGATTGGCTCGACTTGAAATTCTAGACCTTGTCAACAATTTTGAAGTAATATCCGTACAAAGAAACGTTCTTGGCGATCTTACATCATTGAAATACCTCGCTTCGGATGCTTACAAATTTTGCTGCATGGCACCGAATGTTGACCGATGTCTCCCCGAAGCTGATCAATTTTCCACCTGTTCTGACCTGATGGGTAACACTGTACTGAGGGCCATCATCTGGATGATCGCATCTTTCAGTTTTCTCGCTAACAGTATCGTTATCTTATTTCGCGTTCAAGCTTTGCGGATGGGATCCTCCGGAACACGTAACACATCTTCAGACATCCTCATCATAAATATTGCCGGTTGTGATTTTCTGATGTCGGTCTATTTGTTTTTGATTGCGGGAGCTGACTACGCGTTCAAAGGCGTTTATTATCTGAATTCTGAAACCTGGACGGATAGCTCATTATGCCGTCTCTCCGGGGTTTTTGTCACCGTTTCGTGCGAAGGTTCCTTGACTTTTCTCTTAATTCTAACGCGTCAGAGATATTCAAATATCGTCAACCCGTTTTCTCGAAGTCCGATTATAACTCCGAAATACGTTATCGGTATTTGCTGCATTTGTTGGCTCGTTATAAGCACAGTTTCTATTCTACCGCTGTCATCGTCGTCTTACTTCGGAGACAATTTTTATGGTACAACCGGAGTTTGTTTGCCTATGAATTTACTGACGATCGATGTCGATGGCTGGCACTATTCATTCGCTATTTTTGCCTTGTTCAATGCGGCCATATTGGCTACGATAATGACGACGTACGCTCAGATGTATAGACTCGTATCTGGAAGTAGGTCGGGCTCGGGTAGAGCCGATCCTACCGAACTGGTTTTAGCACGAAGGAGTTTAGTAATCAATCTTTGTAATCTATTTTGCTGGCTACCGATAATAATCGTTCAGTTTTGCGCCGTATTTACGGTCGAGATACCGAACCAGGTGGCCGCTTGGCTGGCCGTTCTATTTTTACCGATCAACTCGTCTCTGAATCCGCTTCTTTATACAATACTAAATATCGATATGAAATCTATTCGTGAACGCAATAAACGACGACTAGGATTGACGACATCTAGTAAATAAACAACAGTTTGACAAGAGTCACTT
Source organism: Tubulanus polymorphus (assembly GCF_964204645.1). NCBI lineage: Eukaryota > Metazoa > Nemertea > Palaeonemertea > Tubulaniformes > Tubulanidae > Tubulanus > Tubulanus polymorphus. The sequence continues at coordinate 109,073 of NW_027437439.1, read as the reverse complement.
TATAATATTTGCCTATCTATAAATTGGATTTGAACCTCGAAATCCTAAAACTTGGTTGAGTTCGTTTGGGGTCACGACCTGATAAGTTTAACGAATACAATGATTCATTGTATCATTCATAATAAAGAAGTTTCCAGTTTCTAGGCGCCATCTAGTGGCGGTCCCTCGAGGTTCCCATTGTTGCGATAATTTGCGCTCATTTTTGAAACATAAGTAGTTATTCAATATCATATAACTCTGCAGTTTATTGAAATGAAATCATGGTGATTAGACATTAGATTCATGTGACGTGTGGAGACCGTAGCCGGAAGAGTTTGAGTCTACCGGTCGCGATTTGGGTTGATCCCGAGAAATGGTGAAAGTGCATCATTTAGAAAACCAATATTTGAAATTCTCTTGGATGATTCAATGCGTGACGATGGTAGTTTGTATATCCACCCTCGTCACGCGTGAGTGAACACGAAATATCCTGTTAAAATTAAAATTAAACCTTACCTAACCTCAGATTCCTATAGTGAAAAAATTTAAAATGTCTACTCACCGATTTATGTGAGCAGTTTTCGATTATCTTTTCCTCGAAGAGATTTATCATTCAGCTCACATGAGTTCTCTATCAGATCAGGTTGTTTTTGTCGGCACACACTTGATGCAATCAGGTCATGATGAAGTGATGAAGGTCTGGAATCTGGAAACTGTATTTGTCGGTTTAGTCAACACGCATTGGCAGCGATCAGATCCTGCACAGGAAGGTCTTCTCTGAAAAAGCAACCACAGTTTAATGAGACTTGAATCAGCTTGAATCCGACGCAACTTAAGTTTGACATTTAGAATTGAAATTAAAATGTCTCTTACCGATTCGTGAGTGGAACTTCATGAATTTTTTCGATCAGTTATCGTTTCATTTGGAGATGTGACACCCAAGCAACAGGAATAATATCTGTCCGGTCTTGTTGGTTAAGTCCAGCACGCATTGACAGCAATCAGGTCCCGAGGAAGTAGAGCATATCTGAAAAAAGTATTGATCTCAATAATAACCTTTAATTTGCCTCGATACATGCACATTGTAATCTGTTTTAGCCAGTAATAAAAACCTACAAATCTACTCACCACCAATTTCTGTGTGCAGCATCATGGATTATCTCAAAAATGTCTGGAGTTCACAGCGTCGGTTTACTCAGCTTCCGGGTATTGACAGCAATCAGGTCCTCAGTGAGGAATGGCTGATCTGAAAAACAACAATTTCATATTTCAGTTCTGACTGGAAGATTGAATCAATGTTCAAGTTTAGGTTGGATGCCCGAGTGAGATCCCAGAGACAGGGAGTCAACTATACTAATTCATACACGAGATGTGAACTGTCGAAAGCATTCCTCGGCAACTTCGCATATTAGAATTTAGATCTAGTAGACCTAATTGATAAAAAGCTAATAGATCTCCCTTTTTACTCACCTAACCTCACGTAAGGGACATATGTGCACTTCAATATCCTACCTAATGCATGAAGTAGATATAATATCAGATATTCTTTAACAGTCCTCGTTAAAATGATAGTTCTATGCAGTAATTTAAATCCTTTCAAAATCGAATTGAAAGAAAAATCAATTTCCAACACAATTTAGCAATCACATTTCCATCATTGAATCGTCACTCGAATTTTCACAGGAATCAAGCACGAATCTTAGAACTATTTGCAATTGATTATCAACTAATATAAATTAAGTTGATATCATCATAGTGATACATCGGTCACAATCCTCTCCTTAGCCGTTGTTTAATAAAAGCGATGATAGGTCCCTGGCAAGAGAATGTGTCCGTGCACGAACCCAAGAAAAAACTAGAATGCCGAAAATTTGAATGAATATAATGATAGTAAAACGAATTGTATTTACCTTTATAATTAATCTAAGCTTTCCAGTTAAAACACAGTCCAGTTCCTAACTCTAAGTTCCTATTGGACTCTCCTGCTGGTAACTGTCCTGAATCAAGTCCCAAACAAGCTTCTATCAAGTATCTACCGAATCTCTATCGAGTGTCTGCTCTCCCAAGACTGCGGATCCCTTTTATAGAAAGAATCGGCATTCGTAAAATACCGACTCTCCCACTCGACTTTTGGCAAGGAGCAGCAACCTAACTGTCATGACTGCTTTGGTCATGTAAAATTTAGCCCTAATGATTCGCTAATCTAAATTTATTTGGGAAACTGATTTGCTAAACTAACTTTTTCTTTCCAACCCTCCTGTCATGACGCGGAATGATTTACTCACTCCTTGCTTATCGTTGAGAGAACAGCTATTCTCTGCGAGTTACCAACAGACGTATACAACAAGAGAAACTTTAGAGAGCTAGTATTATCATTTAACAGAAATTAATTTTCATAAAACTTTAGCGATTATAGAGACTTTGTTCTTAATTAACATCCAGGATACTCAAATTAAATATATTTTTAAAACTTAAGTATTCGTCTCAAATTACGGTAATGCTCATTGTTTCTTTTTTTGAATTATTTAAAGTACTTTTGCTTCGGAACTTCATTATTATCCATTATCATTCTTAAGATCAGTCTATAACAGTTATACTAATTTTATTACAATACGGGATAAAGCAAAACAACAATATCTCCCATGACGGTTTATGCGATTTAGAGATTATCGTCCCTGAGTAGCAATTTTCTTCTTTTAAATAATTGATATAAACACTTGCCTAGTTTTATAATGGTGGCAGGAGAGTTGGAAGATAATAAGTTAATAAATTTGAAGACAGATGGATGGTGAACATAATAGTTCGAAAGAAGATTGCTTCTCAGGGCACTGTAAGCATTTCAATACGTGGTACTCATCTTCTACTTGGTCAGTGTTACAAAGGCTACATATACGCTGTTCTCTGGGTGTGATGGGTCGGGCCCATCTTCCAGTTTCAACATGCAGGTTATGATTACTACACCTAAATTTACTTAAAATGTTAACCAAATGATGGTCGCTGATATCTAAATATCCCTCAGAGTTTTATTGTATATAGCCTAGTCTAGCCAAAAATTACCTAAACCTAGGCGGTTCAACAAATCTCGCATATCTGTTGCCCAGTTTTTTGCATTTGGAACATTATTCGAGTCCATTAGTAACAGATCGTAAGTTTTTCTCAAGCTTGTCCAGGCAGGGGAATCTAATATTTTTACCCAAAACTTACAAACAGAAATAGCAACGTCAACGCTAATGGGATACCTGCCCAGTTCTCCATAGACCATTACATTAGGAGTAGAACGTCTTAGTCTTAGCACATATTTACAAAATTTAAGGTGTACAGATTCAATAGCCTCTAAGTTCTGGAATGCCAATACCGGAGAACTATACATTAAGACTGATTTTACAAGTTTATCAAAAATATCCCCCTTTACTTTTGGGGTCAAGAGTCTTGCACTTAGCAAATACTTCTTCATTGCAAACATAGCATTTAATCCTTGATCAGCTAAAGATTCTATTGAATGTCTGAGACAGCCATTACCCTGTGTAATCAATCCTAGATATTTAAACACAGATACCTCGTCAAGCTGATTACCATCGTAGACACACCTAAGTGGTTGAAATGCAGACCTACGATAGCATACTTTCATGACTTTGGTTTTTTCAGTGTTGACTGATAGTTTCATTTTTGTACAATATTGGTTAAGTATATCTAGAGATCTCTGCAGCTCTGTGGGTGATTTAGCCACGATGACAGTGTCATCAGCATGGAGCAAGAGGTATATTCTAAAGAATTCAAAATCTACACCAGTGTGACCGTTTTCAATAATGAAATTTTCCATATCATTTATATAGAGATTACGAAGAGCTGGTGAAATGCATTCCGCCCCTGTCTCACTCCAGTATCAGAGTTAAAAAACCGAGATAGGAAACCATCACTTTTTACACAGGATCTATTACTAGCATACATTGAGCGCAACATATTATAAACTTTGCCTGTAATTCCCGATTGGATTAATTTCTTCCATAATATCTCATGATTTAGAACATCGAAGGCCTTAGAGAAATCGATAAACGCAAAGCACACACCTTTCATTTTCGACTGAAGACAATGGTTAATTAAGGATGATATCACAAACGATTGTTGCGTAGTACCGTTGTTTGGCCTAAAGCCAGCCTGACATTCGTTTATGATATGATATATGTTTCTGTCCACTGAATTATACGAGTGTTAATAATGGTAGAAAAGACCTTTCCGAAACAGCTTAGCACAGTTATCCCTCTATAGTTATTGGGATCTGATACGGAGCCCTTTTTATAGATCGGAGTAATACAACCCTCACACCAGTCGCTTGGGTACAAACCGGTTTCTAAAATGGCATTAAAATGTATAGTCAGGGTAGGCGCCAAGGTATCAACTGCTGCTACAAACATAGTACAAAGGAAGTATATCATCTAATCCAGGCGATTTTCCGCGTTTCAGTTTTTTTATTGCAAATTTCACTTCCTCTATCGTAACAGGAAAATCTAAATCACGTGGCTCCTGCGACTTTAATTGGTCTCGATTATTAAGTTGGAGGTCGGGATCAATAGTAGCATTGTTCACGGATTCGCCCAGGCCGGCAAAATAAGTTTCGAATTCATTTAATGTCGGTTTATTACCCTTTCTTTCGTTTTTTTCCTGGGTGGATTTTAGAATACGCCAGAACGATTTTGCGTCGTTTCGCGCAAGTGCAATTCCGAGTTTCGAAGTAGAATATATGAATTAGATATAATATCAGATATTCTCTAACAGTCCTCGTTAAAATGATAGTTCTATGCAGTAAATTAAATCCTTTCAAAATCGAATTGAAAGAAAAATCAGTTTGCAACACAATTTATCAATCACATTTCAATTATTGAATTGTCACTCGAATTTTCACAGGAATCAACCACGAATCTTAGAACTATTTGCAATTGATTATCACCTAAAATAAATTAAGATGATATCATCATAGGAAATATGCAATAAATTCAATTTATCAAATCTTCATTGTCTGTAATATAAATAACATTTTCATTGTCTATAACTCGAATCGTCGCTGAAATTAAACACGAATCTTATCATAAACAAATGAAATTAAAATTAATTAGTGTATAACTAATTTATCTCCATATTTGTTAGTAACTGTATCAATATTTGTAATTAGATATTTATAATGGATTATTAATTCTTTTAACTTCTTAAATTTATAATCTACTGATTTGACATTTGAAGTATCTTTTATTCTATCTAGGAATGATTTGTTGTTCTCACTGTGTGCTTGTTTACTCTCCATTTATAATACATATTTTTATAAGACGATATCATCATAGTAAATATGCAATAAATTCAATTAATCAAATGTCCATTGTCTGAAACTCGAATTTCTTAGAACTATCGCGTATATATCTAAATATCGTCAGCAGCAGCAGCAGCAGCAGCAGCAGCAGCAGCAGCAGCAGCAGCAGCAGCAGCAGCAGCAGCAGCAGCAGCAGCAGCAGCAGCAGCAGCAGCAGCAGCAGCAGCAGCAGCAGCAGCAGCAGCAGCAGCAGCAGCAGCAGCAGCAGCAGCAGCAGCAGCAGCAGCAGCAGCAGCAGCAGCAGCAGCAGCAGCAGCAGCAGCAACAGCAGCAGCAGCAGCAGCAGAGTTATTTTTATTTATTCAAATCATCAAGAGTAATAAATAGAGGCTGCTTTAACATATCTCTCAATTCTAAATATCGTATATATCTAAATATCGCCAACCCGTTTTCTAAAAGTCGTTTCCATTTTGTGGCGGTCCCTCGAGGTCCCCATTGTTGCGATAATTTGCGCTCATTTTTGAAACACAAGTTTTGAATGGACATCACATAGCTATGCAGTGTATTGAAATTAAATCATGGTGATTAGACATTTTGACTCCACAAAATGTCTACTCGCCATGATTCATGCGACTCGTGGAGCTCCTTAGTTTATTCCGGAAGAGTTTGAGTCCTCCAGTCGATTTGGGTTGGTCCAATCGACACGGTAGCAAACAGATCCAGAGAAATGGCGAAAGTGCATTATTTAAAAAAAAACCAATACTTGAAATTCTAATGGATGATTCAATGCGTGACGATGGTAGTTTGTATATCCACCCTCGTCACCCGTGAGTGAACACGAAATTCCCTGTTAAAATTAAGATCTAACCTCACCTCAGTTTCCTATAGAGAAATAATTTATCATTTCTACTCACCGATTTATGCGAACAGTTTTAGATCATCTTTTCCTCGAAGGGATTTAACATTCAGCTCACAGGAGTCCCCTATCAGACCAGGTTGTTTTAGTCGGGACGTACTCGATGCAATCAGGTCCTGATGAAGTGAGGAAGGTCTGGAATCTGGAAACTGTATTTGTCGGTTTAGTCAACGCGCATTGGCAGCAATCAGATCCTGCACAGGAAGATCGTCTCTGAGAAAGCAACTTAAGTGTTTAATGAGACTTGAATCAGCTTGAATCCGGCCTAACTTAAGTTTGACATTTAGAATTCAAATAAAAATGTCTGCTCATCGATTCATGAGTGGAACTTCATGAATTTTTTCGATCAGTTATCATTTCATTGGGAGATGTGACACCCAAGCAACGGGAATAATATCGGTCCGGTCTTGTTGGTTTATTCAGCAAGCATTGACAGCAGCAATCAGGTCCTGAGGATGTAGAGCTTATCTGAAAAAAGTATTGATCTCAATAATAATTTCTTATTTGGCTCGATACATGCACATTGTAATCTGTTATAGTTAGTATTAAAAATAACAAATCTACTCACCACTAATTTCTGTGTGGAGCATCATGGATTATCTAGAAAAGCCTGGAGTTCACAGCATTGGTTTAGTCAGCCTCGTGATATTGGCAGCAATCAGGTCCTTAGTGAGGAATGGCTAATCTGAAAAACAACAATTTCATATTTCTATTCTGACTGGAAGAATCAATGTTTAAGTTTAGGTTGGATTCCCGAGTGAGATCCCAGAGACAGGGAGTCAACTATACTAATTCATACACGAGATGTGAACTGTCGAAAGCATCCCTCGGCAACTTCGCATATTACTATTTAGATTAGTGGACCTAATTGATAAAAATATTATAGATCACCCTTTTTACTAACCTAACCTCACGTGAGAGACATATGTGCACTTCAATATCCTACCTAATATATGAAGTAGATATAATATCAGATATTCTCTAACAGTCCTCGTTAAAATGATAGTTCTATGCAGTAATTTAAATCCTTTCAAAATCGAATTAAAATAAATATAAATTTGCAACACAATCAATCACATTTCCATTATTGAATTGTCACTCGAATTGTCACAGGAATAAAGCACAAATCTTAGAACTATTTGCAATTGATTATCACCTAAAATAAATTAAGATGATATCAACATAGGAAATATACAAAAAATTCAATTAATCAAATGTCCATTGTCTGTCACTCGAATTATCACTGAATTCGAAGAATAATCTTAGAACGATCTTAGCAGCAGCAGTAGTAGTGTAGCAGCAGCAGCAGCAGCAGCAGCAGCAGTAGTAGTGTAGCGGCAGCAGCAGCAGGAAATACTGTTATTTGTATTCATAAATTCTAGCCATCAAGAGTGATGAATAGAGACTGCTTTGATTTTTCACTTAATTCTTTCACGTCAGAGATATTCAAATTTCGTCAACCCGTTTTCTAGCTGTCCAATCATAACTCCAAAATACGTTATCGGTATTTGCTGCATTTGTTGGCTCGTTATAAGCACAGTTTCTTTTCTACCGCTGTCATCCGAGTCTTACTTGGTTGGCGTTGGCTCTGCGAAAAGTTAGTACCGAACCAGTCCTCACCCGCCAGAATCAGATATCCACGCGCGTCACTTAGCTTCAACTCAGTTATCATATTGACTGTAGAGTATGAATTGTCGAAACAGATATTGACGAAGTGTTTTACAGAGACGCAGAATATTTTGAGGTATAGATAGAAAATGTCGTCGAATATTATCACAAACTGAACGCAGTTCGGGAGTGACAGTAAATATTTTTAGAGAAATAATTGCACATGATTATAGAACACGATATATTGAAACACGTCTAAATTTAGAAACCGCGGTAATTACTGCGAAACCGAGCGCAGGTGAAAGTAACAGAAATACGACACTGGCGCCAGTTTGATGGGAGATCTTTTTACAAAACAATTGGACTCGATCAATTCGTCAACTTCTGACATTCTGACAACTCGTCATTACTTTGCAACGACTCTTATGAGAAATGTCGCGCAAACTTGGAGATAGTTAGAGATGTATTTGTTTTGAAGCGTGAATTGTGTTCAATATGCAGCGAATGAAAGCGTTGTTCGTAGTTTTACTGATCGCTTGCGGAGACTGTATATTTACGCGGACTGATCGCGCAAACTCTGCCGAGGAAGCCGCGTCTGTTACAGTCAGTTCATCTTGTAACAGCACTCAATACTCCGTCGATTCTACGTCTGGTTACATCGTTTCACCGAACTATCCGTCGTTAGTGCGCGGTGTTGAATGCCGTTGGTTCGTAAACAGCTCTTTACCGGGAAGTTTTCTCGTTCACGTTTACTACGACATCGAGCCGTCGATATTCTGTAACGAAAACTACCTACTCGTCGGTGAGTCCGACAACAAACTCTGCGCTACCGGAAGAAAACAACTAGATATCCGCAGTAACGATTTGATTTCGTTGTTGTTTAGGAGTAACATCGATGGAGTGCGAGGTAGTCGGCTTTATATTATATATCGTTTTGAAGAACAGAGTCGTTTGAAAATTGTACATAAATGCTCAAAACGTGCAGTAAACGAAATACCAACTCAAACAGGTTATAAATTCACAATTTCTACTCGGCGATGTAAATTGTTGTTTGAATGGATCGAGATGCCAGACAGGTTTGCAATGAATTTAACGTTTATAGAGATAGATTTCAGATTAAGACCAGGTGAGGATCCGATGAAAACTCGTCCTCAAATTTACGACGGATGGAACAGAACCAGTGAACCTATAGCTCTTATACGAGAACAAACCGGACATCCGCCTTCATCGTTTTATACTAAAACTAATAAAGCACGTATTGAATTCATTTCAAATAAACTGTCGTTTAAGTCACAGTTACTCGTGCAAGTTTACCAAATATCAGATTGGAACATCTCTAACCCGTTAATTCAAGTCTACAATAAATCAGGACTGCTCACTACAATTGATGGAATACCACCTATAGTAACTCAGTCTAAAGACTTATACTGCTGGTCTATCACTATCGATGTTCTGCAGTACGTCGTCTTCAACTGGACACGTGATCTCGTCTCGTCACCAGGTGTCGTTGGTGTATATAAACAGGAAGGGTTACGTATTGTGAGAACTGATATTTTACTCAGTTTTAACCATCTTAAATCCCTGAGTGTAAAATCAGACGGATTTCTCGTGATTCTGTGCGTTTTAACGACATCGGATTATTTAAGATCGAATTTGAAAATAGAATTTGAAGCGAAATCGATGACAATATCAGACGTCTACGTCAACAAGCCACAGATATCGGTAAGTTTATTACAGTGAATTTGTAAATTAGGTTCGTGTAATAGAATCATTGTAATAATCTATGATTTTGATGGCGATATTGACCAGCGAAACTTTATCGAAAAAATTGGAATAACAATGTTATGTGTGACCCAAATTACAATATATTCGGACGCACTTGTTGTTTACGCAGAGTAATTATGATGATTTGTGTAAGAATTTAAATTTATTTTGGATTACAACTATCATCGATATTTTCAGGTTGTGATTGGTTTGAAATTGTCGTATTGTAAACGTTCAATGTTGTAATCAATTCTCTTATATTCCAGCATTCACTCACAAACTCAATATCAGATAATCGATTGTTCCCGAGAACAAAGAATACATTGTATCGTGTAACTACATTACAACTAAACTGGAAAGTGAACATCTATGAAGAACAGTTGAAACTAACAGTGTTATCAGAAAACTGTGATCGAGCTGGTTTTTATATATTTGATGGTAGTAATTTCACAGCTAGACGCTATGGTCCGTATTGTCCTGGTTCATACTACGGTCGATCTGTCGTCAGCCTGATTACATCAGGTGGACCGGTTACTGTAGTAGCATACGCTTATTACTATAACAATCAGTTAACAGTTGGTGATCCCAGCAGGTCATATCTTAAATTAGCTCCTACTGATTGTGACGGTTACGTTCTACAGGATGAAGAACGTCAGATCAATATGACGTCACACTGTCTCGTGATTACACCTGAAAATCGACGCCTTCGCTCGAAAAATATTCACATATTATCAGAACACGAATATCAAATTGACCGATGTTTTCTCAAGATGTCATGGCGATGTGATCAGTTTCTGAGTTTGAGTAATCAGTTTCTTAATAACAGTCTCGTATTAAACACTGTAGATTTCACAGTTTATGAGATTGGATTCTGGCAGTATCCACTAATAGTTAAACTACGTCGTAAATGTCTAGGAGTGAAAAAAGCGGAAAGTTTTGGATTTGCCGGTTCCCGTCTTCCAGTTACTACTAAAGATCAATGTGGACTCGTGCAGTCACCGAACTACCCGGGTGAGGCAGGAGGTACATTAAAATCTATTTCATATAAATTTGAAAACCCGATACAACAAAATATATTTCAATATTACAGATTTATTGTCAAATCTATTGGACTAGTTTCATGTGAAACAAACAATGCCCGTCGAAATGATCCGATCATATTGATGCAGATTATTATTTTCAACCTTTTCCTAAATGGAAAAATATCTAAAATTATTAGTAACCAACATGAAACTAAAATATGTGAAAATAACGCGGTTCGTGGATTTATATTTCATAGTTTAACAGATAATACTCTGCGTTTTGAAGTTAATAATCATATCCCGACATTTCAAATACAATACACTTTACACGAGTCGTTACCGATTAAACATTTCGATGATTTCTACTGTAAACAAGGATTTCTGGATTCCGGAATTTCTTGCATCAAATTCATCAGAGATGAACGTCTGAATTGGGAGAACGCTGAAATATACTGTAGACAGAAGTACGCGGGACATCTACTCAGTATCAACTCAGAACAGGAAATGATTTCCATCAAAAGATTATTCGCTACAGAACTTCGCCGAATGGCGTACACATTAAAAGCGCTCATAATGATGATTGGATTAAAATGGAAGGTAAGACTAATGTAAAGATGAATTAAAATCGAAAGATTTTTAAAGAAGTGATATATTTCATTTTCTTCACGAAACAGAATGATGGTTATTACACGTGGACTGACGGTAAACCATTGAGCTACACAGAGTGGTATAAACCTGTTATTAATGAAACGATACCAGAAGTTATTCGAGGATTGATATCTCCGCTAAGAAAACAACCGATAAATGACGTCAATATGCCGTGTACGGCGATGATACTGAATAATCCACGAGGATCAGCGAACTGGGTTCGATTCCCGTGTCAAATCGAGGAGACGCACACGACATTCATTTGTGAATCTGAGAGAATCGATATCAAAAACAAACAGAATTTAACGATAAACGTCGAAAACAATTCAACAAATACAGACTTAAATAAAATAATAGATCAAACGATTCCCGATATTACTTTGATAAATTCAACCTGTCCAAGAGGTTGGGTAACTATTTCGGGACAATGTTATCAAATACTAACCGACTGGAAAAACAATCGAGGTTTGAATATTCGGAGTGCCAGAGAAATGTGTCACAGTTTCCGCGCCGAAATAGTAAAAATCACCTCAAATACAGAAAGTGACGATAAAAACTTGGTCAGCGAATTTCAACATCGACATCAATATGGCGCTATACTGACAATGGACCGCGGCGGATTTAAAGTCATCAAACCAATGGTGACCAGAAATAAAATTACTTATATTCAATCAGTGAAATGGTCAGTGACTGCCTTCGATGATACAAAAGATAAAGTGCATTCCGTGTTGTGTACCTATAATGTAACTGGTGAAGAGTTAGCTTCTATAAGCGGTTGTAAATCGTGGCAGTTTGAATGTAACGATCAAAGATGTATCAGCGACCATCGCGTATGTGATACCAGACACGACTGTCAACACGGTGAAGATGAACTCGATTGTACGGATATCAATTTACACAGTCAGTTCCGCTGTAACGATGGACAGGTTATATCGATTAGCGGTTTCTGCGACTTTATGAGAGATTGCGTCGATGGCTCGGATGAGAACTCGTGCTATCATCCACCGTGTTTATCTACGCAATATCGCTGTTCCAATCACCAATGTATCGATAGTTATAAACGATGTGACGGACTAACCAACTGTAAAGACGGCTCCGATGAGATTGGATGCACTTCCGAACTTTGTCAGGGGTTCTCGTGCGCGGACGGTGAATGTATTAGTTCTCAGTTGTATCGGGATGGTGTCGTGGATTGCAGCGGAAGTCTCGAAGAAGACGAATTGGTCACTAATATGACAGTGAATCCCGAGGTTTACTGTAATAATGACAATCACTGTACGACTCGTTTCACAGATCTGTGTAAGGAATCAAATGAACAAAGATGTTCGTTCAATTCTCCTCGCTGTTATTCCCGACACGAAAGGTGTATTTTAGAAAGGATGCCGATTGGTTTCCCGGTATGTAGAAATCTTGAACATATACTCGCGTGTAATGACTTCGAATGCGCGGCTGGTACTGTAAAATGTCCGGCATCTTACTGTATACCAATCAGACACGTTTGTGACGGTCGATCCGATTGTCCTAATTCAGAAGATGAACGAAACTGCGAGACTTGGTCGTGTCCGGGAATGTTTAAATGCGGCCAGGAAAATCGATGTATTCCGCAATCTGAAGTTTGCGATGGTGTCGTAAATTGCAAATATAACTCGGATGACGAGTCATACTGTAAGGTCACGTGTCCTGAGTTTTGTAATTGCCGGGGTCATTTCATCGATTGTGAAAATGCTCTTTTATCAGATATTACTGGTCGTTTTATAGAATCAAATCGGGTTTTGATTTTGTCGAATAACCGAGTCGTATTTAACGAGTCGACGTTCAACTCTTTCATTTATCTTCGTTTTCTCGATATTTCGGGCAATAATTTGTCTTACATCGTTCCCAACGCGTTTTCTAATCTAAACAATCTATACACATTAGACCTTACTCACAACCGCATAACATCGTTATCTGCTAATACATTCGCAGGTTTGATCGGTTTAAAAGAACTATTTCTTATCGGAAATCCGCTGCAACATTTAGAAGACGGTAGTTTTCGAGGTCTGACGTCACTTACTGTTCTCGATCTTCACGGACTTTCTATATCGGTTCTCGGTAAAAATGTATTTAAAGGTTTATCCGCATTACAGTCGTTAAATATCAGCAGTAACAGAATACATTATATTTCTAGCTATGCTTTTTCTGGACTGGCTAAACTAGAAATTCTAGACCTCGTCAAAAATGCCGAAGTAATATTTGTAAAAAGAAACGTTCTTGGCGATCTTACATCATTGAAATACCTCGCTTCGGATGCTTACAAATTTTGCTGCATGGCACCGAATGTTGACCGATGTCTTCCCGAAGCTGATCAATTTTCGACCTGCTCTGACCTGATGGGTAACGCTGTACTGAGGGCCATCATCTGGATGATCGCATCTTTCAGTTTTCTCGCTAACAGTATCGTTATTTTATTTCGCGTTCAAGCTTTGCGGATGGAATCCTCCGGAACACGTAACACATCTTCAGATGTCCTCATCATAAATATTGCCGGTTGTGATTTTCTGATGTCGGTCTATTTGTTTTTGATCGCAGGAGCTGACCACGCGTTCAAAGGCGTTTATTATCTGAATTCTGAAGCCTGGACGGATAGCTCATTATGTCGTCTCGCCGGGGTTATTGTCACCGTTTCGTGCGAAGGTTCCTTAACTTTTCTCTTAATTCTAACGCGTCAGAGATATTCAAATATCGTCAACCCGTTTTCTAGAAGTCCGATTATAACTCCGAAATACGTTATCGGTATTTGCTGTATTTGTTGGCTCGTTATAAGCACAGTTTCTATTCTACCGCTGTCATCGTCGTCTTACTTCGGAGACAATTTTTACGGTACAACCGGAGTTTGTTTGCCTATGAATTTACTGACGATCGACGTCAATGGCTGGCACTATTCATTCGCTATTTTTGCCTTGTTCAATGCGGCCATATTGGCTGCGATAATGACGACGTACGCTCAGATGTATAGACTCGTATCTGGAAGTAGGTCGGGTTCGGGTAGAGCCGATCCTACCGAACTGGTTTTAGCTCGAAGGAGTTTAGTAATCAATCTTTGTAATTTATTTTGCTGGCTACCGATAATAATCGTTCAGTTTTGCGCAGTATTTTCGGTCGACATACCGAACCAGGTGGCCGCTTGGCTGGCCGTTCTATTTTTACCGATCAACTCGTCTCTGAATCCGCTTCTATATACAATACTAACTATCGATATGAAATCAATTAGAACGAGATATAAACGTCAACAAAAGAAGTAGATTAAGAAAACTTCAGTAGCAATAAATGAGCTTTGAAACGAATCGTTTTAATGTTCATGGTCGCGCACCAAACTCTAGTAATGAATCTAAAGAACAAAGGAAAGATATTAACGACGACCTTTGGGCCCGTGGTCCATTCAGTTTTTTCATCACTACTTTATCTGAACAATTCATATGAAATAGTGTTATTTTCGTAGCTATTAGATTAATTGTAGATTGTTTGTTAAATGCAATAGTATTTACTTCAGGATGTGGATTTAAGGGGCTCGGTGAGCCCTTTACTGACCAGTGAAATTGAGATAGTGTGAGCGTGTGTGTAAGAGTGATTGGTTTGATTTTTTTTTTAGGGCGGCACGGCTCCGATAGATCTTTGTGGTCTCTTCGTGTAGCCCACATTTTCTTGTTACATTTTTGTCACTGTATATCATGCGATATCAATAATGTAATAATGTAACGACCTAATGAAAAATAAATACTATACTATTATACCAAATGTGCCACCGGATGAAAGTATTTTTCAGCCACCACCGAATCGTATGGTGACCGATTCGGGTTAACGAAATTGCCAAGTAAAATAGAGTGCAATATACCTCATGCAAAATATCAGAAGCATTGAATATAATAATCGATATATGCAATCAATTTTCTATAGAATACGAAGTCAAGTTTAATGCTTAATAGACTATATATATTCACTATCACTTTTATCTACTTGCTCTTCCCTTGCATGATTAAATCCTTGAAAATCAAATGTTTTATTTCGAAGTCATATTATCAAAGTATCAAAAACTGATATGCACTTGTGTAATATGATCGCTACCGATGAGACAGACTCTCAACGGATATACCACGCGATATGTGATTTAAACAGAATAGTGGATTTCCCTATTTCTCTATTTATTTCTCTCACAAATTAATCATGTTTTATCAGATTTCATTTCGAAAGTTGACTATATTCGAGTATATTGGGGCGTTGCCGGTACCGAGTATCCATTGTATTACGTACGCTTAATGCGGGTATCATTTTGTATCCATGGAACCACATCGCTTCAAGCGATCACTATTGAAAGGCTGCTGATTGAATGTATCTAACGTCTGGTGCAGTTCATTGTTTCCGGGGTGACCTCTGGTTCAAAAATATATTTCAGTTTTAATCTCAGAAACAGATTCACAGTTTATTAATACTAACTTTCATTTGTTCATAGTTTTGATGATAGCAAACCGCCCTTGACCCTGCCTCTGCTTCTGCGCCTGCCCCTGCCTCTGTGCCTGCCCCTGCCCCTGCCTCTGCCCCTGCCTCTGCCTCTACCACTGCCTCTGCCTCTCCCTCTGCCCCCTCTCCCTTTCCCTCTCCAATAACAAATATCACAGCCAGTGATAAACATCACGGTTAGATACATCGTTTCATAGCGATGTATAAATATTTTACCACATATTATACGAACGCACCAGCGAGCCGGCGATCATATCAGCGGATAAATTACTCGTAATAAATGCAAATAAAACCGCGATGATGAGTTATAAAATACGTTTGAAACGAATCTGTATCGATACAACACCTCTCCACACGTCAGCTCGTATGTACGTACCAGTGCGCGACGTACTTGAACAGTCATTTTAATCGCGTTTTTCATCAGTGAATGTTTGTCACACAGTTCTGGGATCTGGCAACCAGTTGTACTTTATCATCGCTAGCATTTCGTCAACTTCGGGAGCCGGTCGAACCCAGTTCCATATTTGCCGTTACAATTTGATTATGTTGAATTTATGAATGTTAAAAAAAACAACTTAATCTTGATCGTATATGATACGAAAGGAACTAAACTTTCTATGGCGACTACATTGGAAACTGGATAATGACGAGTGATTCATATATTGAAAACTGATCGGAATCTCGGAGGGAATAACTGACAACTGATTTTGAATTTATTGCGAAACAATCGGAAGAAACTTAACAGTGACGTGCTAAAACTGATTGTGACATTACAGATATTATCGTTGGACAATGATTGTGAAAAATGAAATCTGATTGTAAGTTCTAGTAAATCGTTGGAAAATTGAATTTGAAATTCTTTAGAAATTGACACATTGAAAACTGATTGTGACATTCTTGCCAAATCATCGGAAACTAATCGTGATTTTGAAGCGAAATCATTCCAAGCTGATTGCCACTTCGCGATCAAGTTGACTGGAGCGAACTTTTCAGGAGAATTTATCCGCGAATTATGGAAAGCGATAAAAGGCGTGTAACCCGCGAATTCCGGGACGCCATCAAACGTAACGACCTCGGCGTCGTCAAGAAAACGCGCGACGAATTCTTCAAACTCGAGCGAGGATCGGATTTGATCGATTCAGATCTAACCGTAAATCTAACCGACGATTCTAGCGTCGTCGTTCCCGAGCGGCGCTACCCGGACGAGATAGCCGACAAGTCGGTGGTTTCGAACCCGCTGTTTCTGGCTTGTATTTTCTGCAGCTCGGATGTCGTCTGGTATCTCATCGCCGAGGGAGCAGACGTGCTGGTCAAGGACGTTAACGGTAACAACGTCGTTCACGCGCTGGTCTCGGCGGCGGCCGCGTGCCCGCGTCTCGAGTCAAAACTCGTCGAAATCTACCGCCTCGTATACCGCCAAATATCGCCGAATATGGCAGTTCTACTGACGGACGAGAATAAACTAGAACTTCGACCGTTAGAGTTCGCCGCCCGCGTGGGGACGTTCGGTTTGTTTTCGGTTATTTTGAACACGGAGGGCGTCTACCGCACGATGACCGCCGATCACGGCATGAAGGTCGTATACTCGTACGATCTCGGGGTTTACGATGCGGACGGCGATCGTTACGATAAATCGCCGCACTGGTTTTTCGTCTTGAACGACGCCGATTCGGTGCTGGAGAAGATGCACGCCAGCGCCTGTTTGAAGAACCCGTCGATCGAGGCCTGGTCGAAGCTGATTTGGGCTAGGAGTAAATACGTGCACTGTCTGGGAAGCGCTTTTAGATTGTGTATTTTCATGCTGTTCATGTTGATGCCGCATGTCAGGTTTTACGAATATCAGGAACACATTTCAGCGGATCTCAACAACACAGGTAAACAAGAAAACTAACTTGAAAGTTTAGACGCATTTAGAAATAACACATATATTGCGTTATATTGTCGACAATGAAAAACATGATATTAAGTTAGCTAGTATTTAGGATCAATAAAGTAATTTTGGATTAAAAAAAATCGATTATTGAATTGACCAGTAACCAGTCCAGTCGCGATATATTGATGACGTTATACAGCTTCTACTGGCGCACTGGAGGTCATCTCTTCCTCGTTGGCGTACCGTAGCTATTGCAGAATAGAATGGAATAAGTATTTTATTTGTCTACATTGCCGAAACGATATTATTAACAAGTTAATAGCGATAGTAAATATAGCTGCAAGGCAGCGATAACGGATTTTCTGCACAGCCTTGTTCGTATTATATATATACTAGTTTATTTTCAAGAGAAATTATAACAGATATAAATATGAATAAAGAGTCGACAAGATGTTATAATATGTAGTGAAGGATAGCCCAATAGAAAGCACGAATGCTTGTTTGGAGCATTGGGCCACCTTAAAACACACATCACACATCATTCATTCCCCTCGCATACAGATTCATATAACAAATAACATTAGATCAAAGGCGGATGGATGTCATATGTAACAATTACAAGCAGATTACAATCAACAAATAAACTAGTTTTATGATTGATAGTTGTTTATGGTCCACTTTTTAAATCAAGATTTCGTTGAATTGATCGAAGTTGAGAGTTTGATGTGTTGTTTTAGATTTTGCCATTTGAATATTGGAATTAGGCGCGTATTCTTGTTGTTGTACCGTGTTGACCACGATAGCGCGTACGCTGACGCATCCGCACCATATCATTGAAAATGAAGGGAATTTAGAATCCTGTTCAACGGTCAACACGGTTTTATAAAAGGAAGGACTACAAACAGTCAATCTGGCCTACTTTATCCAAACCATAGGTGATTAGAACAGATGCTTTGACCTTGGTAAATCGACTGATAGGCCTATAGTGGATTATGAACTAGCATTTGAAGCGATTACTAAACAGGCTATTAAGAAAATCATCATTATATAACAGTCTCTACCACGAGAGACGAAGCACCTCCTACCAAAAATATAACACCATAATGCATAAACACAGTTGATTGGGGAATATTGAAATATGTTCTTTTTCACGGACCGATTATACACCAGTGTTGAAATAATACAATATTTTAAAGTCCTTTAATATATCTGAGTTAAACCTATTATCAAAAGATGCTAATTTCGTACCAGAAGAGCAAATTATATCAGATACTTAAAAGTTGAATCTGCCGCTGGCGCCAACTTATTCTCAATAATCATTATTAAGAAACACAAACACAAACATTTCCACAACTATCGGTGACCGAACATATAAGATCATCATTTTTTGCCTTCATACATGTAGGCGCTCCAAAACAGAGGGAGACAAATTGGATCAAAATGAAGTTTTTTTATTATTAGAGTATTCGACACAAAAAACATCAAAGGACCGCAAAAAAACGGAAATAATTGGAAATTGTGATTAAGTTGATTCAAACAATGGGAAAAATGAAAAAAGAACTAGTTTTCGCAAATCATGAGATTGAAAATTAAGATGAACATAACTTTTATAAGTAACTGGATTGAAACCTGAGAAGGAATAACAGAATTTTCTTTGTTGAAAAATTGTGCCGAAAGAGGAAGGAGGAATAAAAAACAATTCAGTACGATGAATTTTACTGATCCGTAAAATCCAAGTAAAAATGCCAAACGGACTGTAATGTACATAGATTGAGTGAAATCAAACGTTTTTAAATGATGATCATAAGTTTAGGAATTATCAATTCACCTCATTTATTATTGGTTTGAATTTCGTCGCGTTCACAGTACGAACCAGTTAGACCGTTCTAAACGGGTCCAGCTCTGGAACGGGACAAATTTAAAACGGAGCGAATCAGAGTGCGCGAGTCAGATTCTCGCCGGGGTAATTGTAACCGTTTCCTAACTAAAGATTCCAAACATTTCTTTGTTTCTATTCTACAACTGTTATCCCCGTCTTACTTGGTTGCTGTTGTTTCTTCAAAACAATCTGTTCCGAAAGACTTCTTCCCCACCACAATCAGATATCCACGCGCTTCACTTAGCTTCAACTCAGTTATTATATTGACTGTAGAGCGAATTTAGTCAAAACAGATATTGACGAAGTGTTTTACAGAGACGCAGAATATTTTGAGGTAAAGATAGAAAATGTCATAGAATATTATCACAAACTGAACGCAGTTCGGGAGCGACAGTAAATATATTTTTAGAGAAATAATTGCACACGATTATAAACACGATATATTGAAACACGTCTAAATTTAGAAACCGCGGTAATTACAGGGAAACCGAGAACAGATGAAAGTAACAGAAATACGAGTCTGGTGCCAGTTTGATGAGAGATCTTTATACAAAATAATTGGACTCGATCAATTCGTCAACTTCTGACATTCTGACAACTTGTCATTACTTTGCAACGACTCTTATGAGAAATATCGCGCAAACTTGGAAATAGTTAGAAATGTGTTTGTTTTAATGCGTGAATTGTGTTCAATATGCAGCGAATGAAAGCGTTGTTCGTAGTTTTACTGATCGCTTGCGGAGACTGTATATTTACGCGGGCTGATCGCGCAAACTCTGTCGAGGAAGCCGCGTCTGTTACAGTCAGTTCATCATCTAACAACACTCAATACTCCGTCGATTCTACGTCTGGTTACATCGTTTCACCGAACTATCCGTCGTTAGTTCGCGGTGTTGAATGTCGTTGGTTCGTCAACAGCTCTTTACCGGGAAGTTTTCTCGTTCACGTTTATTACGACATCGAGCCGTCGATATTCTGTAACGAAAACTACCTTCTCGTCGGTGAGTCCGACAACAAACTCTGCGCTACCGGAAGAAAACGACTTGATATCCTCAGTAATGGTTTGATTTCGTTGTTGTTTAGGAGTAACGTCGATGGAGTGCGAGGTAGTCGGGTTTATATCATATATCGTTTTGAAGAACGCTCGAAAATCTTACATAGATGTCACAAACATGCAGTAAAAGAATTACCAACTCAAGCAGGTTATGAATTCATGATTTCTAGCGGGCGATGTAAATTGTTGTTAGAATGGAAGTAATAGGGATAATAGGCTTTCATACCAAAGGTCGAACGGTCGAGCTCGTAAAAAATGAAAATAATAATTTACAGTTGAATTAGTCGCGCACACTCCTAATTCAACTGTAAATTATTATTTTCATTTTTACTCACTCACCCCTTCGACCTTTGATACGAAAGCCTATTATCCCTATTACTCTTAAAATATTCACATATATGAATAACATTTAAATCATTGAACTTCTAAAATCAATTTTAATAAAAAATATAGTATTAAAATGGTAGCAAATAAATACTACTGCCCAACATGTAATATCGATATAGACAAGTCTCAAAAAGCAAGACACAATAAAACTAGAACACATTTAGAGAATAAATTGAAACTAGAATATAAGGATGATATATTAGAAACTAAATTAGAAGAATTAAAGAATGAAAAAGAAACATATAAATGTGATACATGTAATCAATCATTCAGTGATAAAAGATATTATAAAGAACATTTAAAATCTATAAGTCATATTAGAAATAAGAATAATGATATTTTAGGTGAAGATTATTTTGATAATGATAACGATAAGAAACAGAAGACAATTAAAAGAATAAAAAATAAATTAAACAATAAAAGACCATATATGGAAGATGTAAGAAATTATATTAATTCATTAGATAATAAAAAAGATATAGAGATAACCGAAGCATTTAAAAGTGATATTGGTCCAGCAGCTATTGAGTTTAAATTTCATAAAAGTAAAACAATAGAAGAAAATAAAAAACATTTAGAAAATATGAAAGAAATAATAAAAATAATTACAGATGTTGAATATCCTAAAATAAGTATATCAGTTAAAGTAAAGTTTATAAAATCTGAAGATAAACCAATATATAATATAAATTCTCATTCACAACATATTATATCTAAACAACATATAGATGATAAATTAAATAAATGTTATAATGAAATAAAAACTAAAATAGAAGAGAAATATTTTGAAGGATCTGGTTTAATATTTGATGAGATAATATTTATAACTTTACATGTTTATAACACAAAATATAATAAGTTAACTAAATCAAAACCAATTGATGAAAATAATGTATCATTTTATAAAGAACCAGATATTGAAGCATCAAGTTATATTAAACTACCATTTAAAACTAATGCTGTAATAAATATACAAAATGAAGATGATAAATGTTTTCTATGGGCTATAATAAGTTGTTTACATCCAACAGAAGATATTACACATAGTTTTAGATTAACTCATTATAAACCATTTGAAAATAATTATAAGATAGATAAGTATCCTGTTAGAATTAAAAACATCCCCAAAATAGAAAGAGATAATAATTTAAAGATAAATGTATTTGATTTAATTAAATTACCAAATACAAAAGGAAATAATATTAAACATTATACATTAGAACCTTTATACCTATCAAAAGATTATGATTCAAATGATGTTATAGATATACTATATTATGAGAATCATTATATGTGGATTAAACAAATAGATTTATTTTTTAGAACAGAAAGTGATCACCATAATAAAATATATCTTAGGAAGAGAGTTCAAATATCCGAATAACCATAGAAGCGATAACATTAAAAACCTCATTTTCTAATGAGTAACTACAGTTTATTAACACGAACGTTTTCGGGATCATATCCCCTCATCAGGTGAAATACAAGTGGATCAAATGATTAAACTACAGGTTTATATACAACATAAGTTACAAAATTACAAGTGCTAAATTCTAAGCTAATTACAAACCAAGTATTTAATTACAAACTAATTATTTGAATACATTTAGGATAAAGGATGAGCCGTTTTGAAATAATTGTTGATTTAAAGAGGGTCGTTGCGCTTTAATAAACAGGGCCTCCCTAATTTTACAGTCGAGATCAGATGAACCTTTGTCTAGAATTTTGAATTTGTTGTTACTGAATTCCTGATCACAAGTGTGACAAATTGCGAGATGTTGTCCAATCGCAGAAGTCTTTGATCTGTGTTCCTTAATCCTGATGGCCAAATGTCGTTTAGTTTTCCCAATATAGGAAGTGTTTATATCACATAAACAATTAAATTTATATATGACTTTAGCCTTCAGCGATTTAGGGGTAGCACATTTCAAAGAGAAAAAATTCTTAATTTTGGTCGTAGTGAATGCACATTTCAAGTTGATTTCAAAATTCCTTTTAAATAGATATTTTAATTTTCGGGCAAATAGGATTGACGGGTTACCAATATACGGTAATGAAATGAATAGATCAATTCCATCTTCAACAGGTTTCGGTTGAGGTTCTGAGTTCTGTTTTGATTTCAAAAATCTATTAATACATTGATCGATGACATGAATAGGAAACGCATTAGATTTAAACAGATTTTTCAAGAAATTGATTTCTTCTGAAAAGATGGTCCAATCACTGCAAATATTGTAGGCACGAAAAAGCATGGTATTGATGAGTCCTATTTTCCATTTATACGGACACATGGCGTTGAAGTTCAAAAGTAGGCCTGTGTTGGAAGCTTTCCTGTACACTCGAGATATAAAGTCACTACCGGTTTCTAACGGAATTTGTATTTCGGTATCGAGAAAAGGTAATAGATTAGGACCTAGTTCAAAAGTGAATTTAAGGTTAGAATGGAGGCGATTCAATTCTTCAAAAAATAGTTTATAACTGGATACATTTCGAAATATGCCGAAAATATCGTCCACGTATCTCAGGTATAATGTCGGTTTGTAATTAGTTTTGGAGAGGAGCAAGTTTTCAAAATGGGCAAGACAAAAGTTCGCTAAGGTTGGGCCTAACTCTTGTATTTCACCTGATGAGGGGATATGATCCCGAAAACGTTCGTGTTAATAAACTGTAGTTACTCATTAGAAAATGAGGTTTTTAATGTTATCGCTTCTATGGTTATTCGGATAATAAAATATATCTATGTAGAAAATGTTTACATAAATTTAGTAATGAAAGTACATTATTAAATCATAAACAACTATGTGATAATCATGATTATTGTAAATTAGTTTTACCAAATGAAAAGGATAAAATATTAGAATTCAAAAAATATGATTACAAAAATAAAGTACCATTTGTAATATATGGAGATTTTGAATCATTAAATAAAGAATTAACAGATAAAGATAGAAAAGATATATATTATGAAAGAAAGAAATTAAATTCTAATGAAAGTGATTATTCAGAAGAACCACCAAAAACAAATACTATTAAAAAGATTCATCAATCAGCTGCTGCTTTCGGGTTATATATAAAATCTGATTATCCAGAACTAATTGAAAGTGAATATTATCATTATAGAAATGAAAATGTTATCAATCATTTTTGTGACTTATTAATTGAATATGAAATAAAATTTAATGAAAAGTTAAATGAAAATAAAGAAATAATTATGACAGAAGAAGATAAAGAAGTATTTGAGTTTACAGATAAATGTTATTATTGTGAAAAGATATTTAATTATAAAGATAAAAAAGTAAGAGACCATGATCATTTGAACGGAAAGTTTAGAGGCGCTGCACATGAGAATTGTAACTTACAAGCTAAGAAAATTAATTTTGTACCAGTTATATTTCATAATCTATCAGGATATGACGCGCATTTATTCATTAAGCAACTATGTCATAAAATAGAAGAAATCAATAATGAAATAGAAATATTAAATTCAAATAGATCAAAAGATAAAATACCAACTTATAAATTTAGAATGTTAGCTAAAACATCTGAGAATTATATATTCCAATTTGGTTGTCTAAGATTTATAGATTCATATAGATTTTTAAATAGTTCATTAGATAACTTATCAAAATCATTAGTTGATGATGAATTAAAAATATTAAAAGAATATTACCCAAATTATGATGATTTTAAATTAATGAGATATAAAGGAGCAATTCCATATTCTTTCTATAAAAATCATAATGATTTTAAAATAACTGAATTATTGAAAGAACAATTCTATGATGAATTAAAAAATGAATATGTTAAAGATGAAGTTTATAATAGAACATTGAATATTTGGAATCATTTTGAAATTAAAAATCATGGACAATTAGTAGATTTATATTTAAAATCAGATGTATTATTATTAACCGATATATTCGAAAGGTTTAGAGATGTAAACCTAAAATATTTCAATATTGATCCTTGTCATTGTTATTCATCACCAGGATTAACATGGGATTGTGGATTAAAATTTACAGATATAAAAATGGATTTGTTAACAAATATAGATCAATTACTATTATTTGAAAAATCTATAAGAGGAGGTGTTTCAGGTGTATTGGGTGATAGATATTTCAATGTAAATGATAATCCTGGATATAAATTATTATACATAGATGCAAATAACCTTTATGGTTGGGCAATGATGGAACCACAACCTTATGGGATGTTTGAAATAACTGAAGTTTTACAAATTGATAAATTTGATTGGAAGAAAAGAATCCTAGATATTGCAGATGATTCAGATATTGGTTACTTCTTTGTTGTAGATTTAGAATACCCCGAAAATATTGAATTCAAATCTAGAAATTTAGCATATTGTCCCGAACATAAAATTGTTAAACATGAAGAATTATCAAATTATCAAAAAAGAATTAAACCCGATAATCATGTTCATACTGAAAAGTTAATGGTAACTCAAGAAGATAAATATAATTATGTAGTACATTATAGAATGTTGAAGTTTTATTTGAATCAAGGAATGATATTAAAAAAAGTACATAGATATATTTCATTTAATCAATCTAAGTGGTTAGAAAAATATATAGATTTTAATACTACACAGAGAACTGAAGCTAAAACTGATTTTGAGAAGGATTTTTTTAAGTTAATGAATAATGCATTTTATGGAAAAACATGTGAAAACATAAGAAATAGAAGTGATATTGAGTTAGTTAGTAATGGTAAAAGAATTAGACATTTACAATCGTATCCGAAATTCATAGGCAACAGAATATTTGATGAAAATTTAGCAGCAGTTAAAATGAGGAGAACTTCTATGAAGTTCAATAAACCTATTTATGTTGGTGCATCTAGAAATTTCAAAATTATTAATGTATCAATTTTACTATAACATATTACAACCCCATTTTGGAGAAAAAAATATAGAAATATTATATCTAGATACTGACAGTTATATATTAAAGATAAAAAGTGATAATATAAAAGATGATTTAAAATCATTAAAACATCATTTTGATTTTAGTAACTATCCAAAAAATCATGAATTGTTTAGCAATGATAATAAAAAAGTTCCAGGGAAGTTTAAGGATAAATTAGGTGGTGAAGAAATGATAGAGTTCATTGTTATTAGATCTAAAATGTATAGTTATAAAACTAAAGAACATGAAGCTAAAAAGTTAAAAGGAATTACTAAAAGTGTAGTAGAAAAGAATATTCATTTCAAAGATTACATCAATTGTATATTTAATGAAGAAGTTAGAAAACATAAAATGAAATGTTTAAGATCTGAAGATCATGAAATGTATATTGAAGAGATAGAGAAGATAAGTCTAAACCCATTTGATGATAAAAGATATATTTTAGATGATGGAATCCACACAGTCGCCTATGGTTGTAATTTAGATGAATATATGAAATTCAAAAGAGAAGAAACAAAAGAAAATGAAATTATGAAAAGGATTCTAACGTGTTAATAAATTTCAATAAAAATTTGTATAATAAATGGAGAGTAAACAAGTACACAGTGAATTCTTAGATAGAATTAAAGATACCACAAATGTAAAATCTGTAGATTATAAATTCAAAAAGTTAACAGAATTAACAATTCACAAGAAATATTTAATTACAAATATTGTTACAGTTACTAACAAATATGGAGATAAATTAGTTATACACTTAGAATATGAAGGATTAAAAGGAAATACACATAAATTCAGAACTTATTTACCAGATAGATTTCATAGATTATCAAGTGAAGATCTAGAAGAATTATGTTCTGGAGATTTCTATTTCGTATATAAAGGTAAGAATGAAAAAGGACACCATGAAATAGATTTCGAATGAGAAAATATGTAAAATAAATGGCGGAATTAAAAGAATACAGAATATTTGTTGATTCTAGAAAACTTACAAATTATAAATCACATAATTTATTAGTACAATTAGACAGAGAATTCAAAAATTGTGTTGATTTAAAATTAGTAAATATAAGTTTATGTAATTCTTTTTACAATGTATCGGATAAGTCTATTGAACATAGAGTCTTTTTAATTCATGATAGAAATAAAAGTAAATGGTTTCATCTTTATCTTAAACCAGGATTATATAATTTAGATACATTAGCTCAAGAAATTAATAGAAGAGCTCGGTTAAAAATGGGTGCATCTGCTGGATTTGGATTAAGACTGATTAAAAGTGATAGTTCTGATAAAATAAGAATACAATTAGGTAATGAAGATCAACATCAATTTCTAGTTAAAAAACCTTTAGCTAAAATTTTAGGAATAACCCCAGATATAAGGATACTCAATGCTGATGCTACACCAAATATAATGCCTTTTACACATTTTTATATTTATTGCAATTTAATCGATCCTACAAAAACATTTGAAGCAACTAAAGATATAACTTGTAATTCTGGTTTACTAAACATTTTACCATTGAAGAATGTTAAAGAATTTGGAACGCAAATAAATTATAATTTAACAGAATGTGATTTCAAACCTTGCATTCCTAAATTTAATAATTTTAGATTAGAAATTAGAAATCATAATGGATACTTAATTGATTTAAATAATTTCCCTGTAATTTATGAATTAGTTATAAGATGTAGAGAGTAATTTTTTTCACTATATAAATGAATATAACTGTTGGACCGAGTATATGTTTTGGGTTTGATTTTAAACATGGTAAAGAAATGAGAATTAAACTAAATGATGTAATTACTGATATAAAAAGTAAATCATTTAACAATGCATCAATGATTGATAAAGAAAAGTATAATATAGAAAAAGTAATTGATTTAATTAAATCACCTTTAGAATATTATGAATTAAATGAAGATGGAATTATTGATGATATTAAAAACATATTATCCAAAATATATGATAATCATAAAACTAGTAATAAAATAAATGTTGAATTAATCATAAATAAGTTAACTAAATATTTTGATGATAGTAATTTTTTTGATAAATAAATGAGTGATAATAAGTGGATAATAACTGGATTATATAATGGTGCATTACTATCAGTTGGAACTGTTGGTTATTCAATGGTATTAAAAAAAGTATTCAAAATGGGAAGTGTTAATGTTGATAGATTTGATATAAATGATATTTTAAAGTTAACATTAGCAGTTACTTTATCTAATTTAACTATTGATTATTTGGAAAAACAAAAATATATTCCTCCCATATAAATACACAATTTTTTTGTTAAATAAATGGCTTCTGCAATTATAACTATTATAGGATCAGCAATTGTTAACGCTTTAGCATTTACTGGTGGTGGATATTTATTTAAACATATTGATAAAAATAGTTCATTAGGAGAACAAAGAAGACATAACTTAGCGTTAGAGAAATACAATAAAGCTGCAGAAGAATATAGAGAAAAGAGACAAAACTATATGGATTACATCAATAAAGAATTACATAATCAGAAGATTTCACACAGAGATTTTCAATCAGTTGATGATGCAATGAGTTTATATAACGCAGTAACCAATAAAGAAAAATTACATCTATACAAACCTAAATTATCAGATTATTATACCCCAAGTAAAGAACAACAGAAATATGAAATAATTTGGATTTTAGGTGGAACTGTTATTGTTATATTTGTTGCTTATAAGTTTACTAATTAGTAATTTTTTTGCTAAATAAATGGAAGATAAAGTTGATAGTATTGATATTATTCCTCATGATATAAATAAAACTAAATTAAAAACATATTTAGAAAAACAAATATTAGAATTTGAAAGTGACTTAAAGATAAAAAAGAAAAAATATTTAAAAAGTAAAATTATATATTATTTGATTATAAGTGGTTCGGTTACAATTAGTTCTGTAATAACATTTTTAGCAATATTCAGTCCATTAACACCTTTAGCTATATCAATTGGTGTATTAGGATTAAGTTCAAGTGTTTTAACTGGTATAAATTCAAAATTAAATATAAGAAGTAATAAAGAAAAAATCAAAACTAATATAAAAGAAATTAATAAATTAAAGAACACACTAGATTATATAATAAGTTTAAATGGTCATATAACAGTTGAAGAACAAGATAAATTATTAAAAGAATTAATAAATTATTAATTTTTGATTATATAAATGGGGTTTCCAAAAGCTTTCCAATATAATAAATCAATTAAATATAATATTCCAGCAATAGATTTTAAGAAAAATATTACATATAAAAATATAGTTTTAAATTCATTAACTAATTTAGAAATTTATGTTAATGAATCACAGTTTTTTATTTCTAAAATGGAAAATATATTTAATACATATGAAGTTACTTTTACTCGAGATGAATATCATATATATAAAGTAAAATCTAATATGAAATATTGGCAGAACCAATTAAATTTTGCTGTTTATTGTGCAACAACAGGATGCGGAATTAGTTGGAATGATCATTTAAATAACTTAGATAAAAATTTGAAGTATTCTGATTTAAAATTAATTCACACAATATTTAGATTTCACACATATTTTCAAATCAGAATAATATTAAATGAATTAGAATGTCCTTTCTCGGGTCTAAATATTTTAAAGAATTGGATAATAATATTAATATATCCAAGTTTTATAAAATATGTAATGAATTTAATATAAATATTAATTCCGATTTTAGAGCGCATGGTAAATTGCAAGGTGTTGGTGAAGAGTATGAAATAAAAAGAATTGATTATATGCATAGAATTTCAGCTTATCATAATTATAAAATTGATAATAATAATGGTTGGGTTAATTTCATTTTAGAAAATGGTGAAGGTTTTACAAAATCAGGTATACAAAGAATAAATCAATCTATTAGAATTTATTTGATATGTATTTTAGGCGCTCAAGTTGAAACAAGATCCCCAATAATTGGAAATGATAACACTTCATTCGATGCGCAAAAACAATTCAAAGTATTATTTGAAGATTCAATTCATAATGATAAAAATAGATCGATTCCAGAAAACATTATAAGATATCAAAATTATTTAGATAAATCTCATGTAAGACTTAATTATTGTATAGGCCCTAATCTATTAATTATTTCTAATGATTTAGTATTAAAGATGGGAAATATAATTGGTTATAATAATCTAATTAAAACTGCAACAATAAATAATTCATTTGGATTGAATGATATAAATAAAAAGATAATTACTGCTCCAAAATTAATGGAAGGTGAAAAAAATAAAAAACACATTCAATCAA
The DNA here is from genome assembly GCF_964204645.1 of Tubulanus polymorphus. NCBI lineage: Eukaryota > Metazoa > Nemertea > Palaeonemertea > Tubulaniformes > Tubulanidae > Tubulanus > Tubulanus polymorphus. The sequence goes on along the minus strand of NW_027437439.1, from coordinate 78,926 downwards.
CAGAAACTAAAACTAAGAATATTAAATTAAATAATGATTCTAAAATAAAAGATTACAATACATCAGAAAATAATAGAACTGATAAAATTCAACATGATATAATTAAACTAAATGATGATAATAAATCCCATGAAAATACTAAATTAGCTATAACTTGTATAGGAATTGTAATCGGAGGAATATTATATTTTTAATTTTAATTTTTTTATTATGTAAATGGATGTAGAAGGTGGAGAAGATATTCCATTGGATGACATGGACAATGATAATGAAGGATATATTGATGATGAACCACAAACCGATTTTAATAAAACTAATATTGATAATGATGATGAATCAGCATATAATTCTAATTTAACAAGACCTGATACTAATGATTTTGTTAAAAATGCACGTTCAGAGATAAGTACTGAAAATGAAGTATCAGAATTAACAGGAAAAGAATACGAATATAATGAAATTATTCATGAAATTAAACCAATTTTAAAAAGATCTGGAATTTTAGTCAATGATGAAGGCGCCGACCTTTTAGCGCCAGATTTAAAATATTTAAATGGTGAATTTTATTATCGTGCGAAAGATAATTCGGATTATTATATTAAGATCACTTATAGAAATAGATTATTAGCAGAATCAACTTTGTCGAGGGTAGAACTATCTAAAATTAAAAGAATAAGTAATAGTAATGAAATAACTGATGTTACACAAGAAGAAAGAGATGAAAATTTTATAACATTTAAATGTAATGTTATTAAATTATTTAAAACAATCGAAAATAATTTAATAACAAATGAAGAGTTTAGTGATCGAATAGAAACAACTTCTGAACAGAATATAACTTCCAAAACTAGTAAACTTAAATCAAATAAAGTTCCAATTGAAAAACTTTTACCGAATGGGTTACTTGATGCAACAGATCAAGAATTAGAAGATTTAGATATGTTTTCTGATAAAGCAATTAGAGAAATTATTAGTATAAGACTTGCATCTGATAAAATTGCGTATGATAAAAGTATAAGAGATTTTAAAATTAGAACTTTAGAAAAAGATAGAGCTGATAAAAATAAAGAAATAGAACACCTAAATTAGATAGAGATAATAAAGTTATTGAAGAAATTGAATTTAAAAAAAGAAATGCATATTTAGAAAAAGAAATTAGTAATTTAAAAGATAATTTAGAAGTACAGAAAGAAGAAATTAAATTATTATTAAAATCATATGATTATAATATAAATAGATTAAAAGTTATTTTTAAAGATTTGTTGATTAAACCAAATTCTGAAATATCATTAAAAGACAGAATAAAGTTATTATTTAAGTTAGAAGGAATAACAATTCTTTCAATTCTAACAGCTGTTACTATGTTATTTACAATAATAGGTTTAGCTATTTAAAATGCTTTGAAATCTACTCCTACTCCCACTCCTAATAAACCTCCAAGTAATAATTCTATACAAGATAAAGTTAAGGATGGTTTAAAGAAATTAGCAAAATATTTATGGGAAATATCTAAAAAATCTGCTGCAGCATTGCCAGGAGTTATTGCTTCAATTGTTGGTTTTATATTGAAATCTGCAGGTAATATTCTTAACTTTGCTGCTGAACATATTATTTTATTTTTAATTACAGTTGTAAGTGCTATTATTTTTGGTTTAGTAAATATGATATCAAAAAATATCAAAAAATAAATAATTAATTTTTTTGTTAAATAAATGAGTGGGAGTTATATCAATCCTTCTAAGAATCATAGAATATCTAATGCTATTAAAGCAGAAAGATCACATCATATAATTACTCATAACCCTTCAAATATTAATTCCGATGAAACTTTATACGTTAGAATCCCTCGATTGGAACTGTTGGTTATTCAATGGTATTAAAAAAAGTATTCAAAATGGGAAGTGTTAATGTTGATAGATTTGATATAAATGATATTTTAAAGTTAACATTAGCAGTTACTTTATCTAATTTAACTATTGATTATTTGGAAAAACAAAAATATATTCCTCCCATATAAATACACAATTTTTTTGTTAAATAAATGGCTTCTGCAATTATAACTATTATAGGATCAGCAATTGTTAACGCTTTAGCATTTACTGGTGGTGGATATTTATTTAAACATATTGATAAAAATAGTTCATTAGGAGAACAAAGAAGACATAACTTAGCGTTAGAGAAATACAATAAAGCTGCAGAAGAATATAGAGAAAAGAGACAAAACTATATGGATTACATCAATAAAGAATTACATAATCAGAAGATTTCACACAGAGATTTTCAATCAGTTGATGATGCAATGAGTTTATATAACGCAGTAACCAATAAAGAAAAATTACATCTATACAAACCTAAATTATCAGATTATTATACCCCAAGTAAAGAACAACAGAAATATGAAATAATTTGGATTTTAGGTGGAACTGTTATTGTTATATTTGTTGCTTATAAGTTTACTAATTAGTAATTTTTTTGCTAAATAAATGGAAGATAAAGTTGATAGTATTGATATTATTCCTCATGATATAAATAAAACTAAATTAAAAACATATTTAGAAAAACAAATATTAGAATTTGAAAGTGACTTAAAGATAAAAAAGAAAAAATATTTAAAAAGTAAAATTATATATTATTTGATTATAAGTGGTTCGGTTACAATTAGTTCTGTAATAACATTTTTAGCAATATTCAGTCCATTAACACCTTTAGCTATATCAATTGGTGTATTAGGATTAAGTTCAAGTGTTTTAACTGGTATAAGTTCAAAATTAAATATAAGAAGTAATAAAGAAAAAATCAAAACTAATATAAAAGAAATTAATAAATTAAAGAACACACTAGATTATATAATAAGTTTAAATGGTCATATAACAGTTGAAGAACAAGATAAATTATTAAAAGAATTAATAAATTATTAATTTTTTAATTATATAAATGGGGTTTCCAAAAGCTTTCCAATATAATAAATCAATTAAATATAATATTCCAGCAATAGATTTTAAGAAAAATATTACATATAAAAATATAGTTTTAAATTCATTAACTAATTTAGAAATTTATGTTTATGAATCACAGTTTTTTATTTCTAAAATGGAAAATATATTTAATACATATGAAGTTACTTTTACTCGAGATGAATATCATATATATAAAGTAAAATCTAATATGAAATATTGGCAGAACCAATTAAATTTTGCTGTTTATTGTGCAACAACAGGATGCGGAATTAGTTGGAATGATCATTTAAATAACTTAGATAAAAATTTGAAGTATTCTGATTTAAAATTAATTCACACAATATTTAGATTTCACACATATTTTCAAATCAGAATAATATTAAATGAATTAGAATGTCCTTTCTCGGGTCTAAATATTTTAAAGAATTGGATAATAATATTAATATATCCAAGTTTTATAAAATATGTAATGAATTTAATATAAATATTAATTCCGATTTTAGAGCGCATGGTAAATTGCAAGGTGTTGGTGAAGAGTATGAAATAAAAAGAATTGATTATATGCATAGAATTTCAGCTTATCATAATTATAAAATTGATAATAATAATGGTTGGGTTAATTTCATTTTAGAAAATGGTGAAGGTTTTACAAAATCAGGTATACAAAGAATAAATCAATCTATTAGAATTTATTTGATATGTATTTTAGGCGCTCAAGTTGAAACAAGATCCCCAATAATTGGAAATGATAACACTTCATTCGATGCGCAAAAACAATTCAAAGTATTATTTGAAGATTCAATTCATAATGATAAAAATAGATCGATTCCAGAAAACATTATAAGATATCAAAATTATTTAGATAAATCTCATGTAAGACTTAATTATTGTATAGGCCCTAATCTATTAATTATTTCTAATGATTTAGTATTAAAGATGGGAAATATAATTGGTTATAATAATCTAATTAAAACTGCAACAATAAATAATTCATTTGGATTGAATGATATAAATAAAAAGATAATTACTGCTCCAAAATTAATGGAAGGTGAAAAAAATAAAAAACACATTCAATCAACAGAAACTAAAACTAAGAATATTAAATTAAATAATGATTCTAAAATAAAAGATTACAATACATCAGAAAATAATAGAACTGATAAAATTCAACATGATATAATTAAACTAAATGATGATAATAAATCCCATGAAAATACTAAATTAGCTATAACTTGTATAGAAATTGTAATCGGAGGAATATTATATTTTAAATTTTAATTTTTTTATTATGTAAATGGATGTAGAAGGTGGAGAAGATATTCCATTGGATGACATGGACAATGATAATGAAGGATATATTGATGATGAACCACAAACCGATTTTAATAAAACTAATATTGATAATGATGATGAATCAGCATATAATTCTAATTTAACAAGACCTGATACTAATGATTTTGTTAAAAATGCACGTTCAAAGATAAGTACTGAAAATGAAGTATCAGAATTAACAGGAAAAGAATACGAATATAATGAAATTATTCATGAAATTAAACCAATTTTAAAAAGATCTGGAATTTTAGTCAATGATGAAGGCGCCGACCTTTTAGCGCCAGATTTAAAATATTTAAATGGTGAATTTTATTATCGTGCGAAAGATAATTCGGATTATTATATTAAGATCACTTATAGAAATAGATTATTAGCAGAATCAACTTTGCCGAGGGTAGAACTATCTAAAATTAAAAGAATAAGTAATAGTAATGAAATAACTGATGTTACACAAGAAGAAAGAGATGAAAATTTTATAACATTTAAATGTAATGTTATTAAATTATTTAAAACAATCGAAAATAATTTAATAACAAATGAAGAGTTTAGTGATCGAATAGAAACAACTTCTGAACAGAATATAACTTCCAAAACTAGTAAACTTAAATCAAATAAAGTTCCAATTGAAAAACTTTTACCGAATGGGTTACTTGATGCAACAGATCAAGAATTAGAAGATTTAGATATATTTTCTGATAAAGCAATTAGAGAAATTATTAGTATCAGACTTGCATCTGATAAAATTGCGTATGATAAAAGTATAAGAGATTTTAAAATTAGAACTTTAGAAAAAGATAGAGCTGATAAAAATAAAGAAATAGAACACCTAAATTAGATAGAGATAATAAAGTTATTGAAGAAATTGAATTTAAAAAAAGAAATGCATATTTAGAAAAAGAAATTAGTAATTTAAAAGATAATTTAGAAGTACAGAAAGAAGAAATTAAATTATTATTAAAATCATATGATTATAATATAAATAGATTAAAAGTTATTTTTAAAGATTTGTTGATTAAACCAAATTCTGAAATATCATTAAAAGACAGAATAAAGTTATTATTTAAGTTAGAAGGAATAACAATTCTTTCAATTCTAACAGCTGTTACTATGTTATTTACAATAATAGGTTTAGCTATTTAAAATGCTTTGAAATCTACTCCTACTCCCACTCCTAATAAACCTCCAAGTAATAATTCTATACAAGATAAAGTTAAGGATGGTTTAAAGAAATTAGCAAAATATTTATGGGAAATATCTAAAAAATCTGCTGCAGCATTGCCAGGAGTTATTGCTTCAATTGTTGGTTTTATATTGAAATCTGCAGGTAATATTCTTACTTTGCTGCTGAACATATTATTTTATTTTTAATTACAGTTGTAAGTGCTATTATTTTTGGTTTAGTAAATATGATATCAAAAAATATCAAAAAATAAATAATTAATTTTTTTGTTAAATAAATGAGTGGGAGTTATATCAATCCTTCTAAGAATCATAGAATATCTAATGCTATTAAAGCAGAAAGATCACATCATATAATTACTCATAACCCTTCAAATATTAATTCCGATGAAACTTTATACGTTAGAATCCCTCGATTAACACAAAATACTTTTTATGTTCCAAACAGTATTTATTTATCAGCTGATATAAAAGTAATCGGTAATAATAATAATTATGTCGTTGATAATGTTGAAAGATATTTGATTAAAAAGTCAACAATAAAGATTGGTCCAGAAACAGTTTTCTCATTAGATGATTATAATTTATTTATGCATTATAAAGATTTATGGTTAACTAAAGAAAATAGAAATAATATGATATTTCAAGGCATCCAATCAGAAAACCAAAATAAATTAAGATCAGAAGCTAATAGCGCAATATTAACTAATGATGTAGATAAATTGATAAAAAGTATATATGGAAACAAATATAAAATTCCATTAGATTTTGAATTGATAAATAATAATGCACCTTTATATAAATACGCAATTCAAGAAGATATTATATTTGAGATAACATTTGCTCCTGTAAATGAAATTGTAATATCTAGCGTTAATAAAGATATTAGTTATAAATTATCAAATATATGTTTAGAATATGATACAGTAACTGATGAAAATATTTCAAGTATAATTCAAACTAAATACAATCAAGGGTTTTCATTATTATATGATTATATTGATAAATTTAAAACTGTAACTATTAATGCAAATGATGAAATAATAAATGAGAATATTAACTTTCCTAGAAGATCTATTAAAGGTATATTAATATTTTTTACTATTGGAACGTATACTAATGGCGCAATAAATGTTGATAATTATTATAATCCTGAAATTACAAAAGTAGAAATAACTATCGAAGGTATAGCGAATAAAATATTTTGTCAAGGAATGAGAATGATAGATCAATGGGTAGAAATTTAAAAACATTATATGAATGAAAAAATAAAATCATTTGAAAATTGTAACATTAATCAAATTGATTATTATACCGGTAATAAATATGCATTATGGTTAGATTTTAGAACTACTGAAGATAACTTATTACATGGTTCTGGAAAAAAACTACAAAATACAAAAGATGGAATACAATTATTCATGACAAAGAAAAAAGGAATTAAAAATTTTAAAATGCATATTTATATTATATCTGACGCGCAATTAAATATTGTAAATTCACAATTAGATAGTGTTATGTATTAAAATTTTAACTTTAATAAAAATGTATATAATAAATGGAAGGAGGTAAAGTATATGAAAGAATAAAAGCTGATAAAGAAATCAATGATGATTTGTATTATATAATACCTTATAAAAGAATAAATGAATATATTGGAACATTTTTATTAAATGAATTAAATCAATACAAAGAATATTTAATTGAACGTAATAATAATATTGATATAAAAATAGAAGATAATATTGAAACAAAAATAGAAGATAATATTGAAACAAAAATAGAAGATAATGTTATACCTTCTACATCGAATGATGATAAGATTGAAACAAAAATAGAACATAATATTGAACCTAAAATAGAAAAATCAAATGTTCAACCAAAAGATAACATCAGATGTATGTATTGTGAAGAAGATTTTGATAATTACAATGATTATTTATTACACATCAAAAAAGATGAACATATTTTACAATTAGTAAAAACATATGCCAATATATATAAAGATAAATGTAAAGAGGATCAGAATTATTGTGCTTTCTGTAATGAACGTATAACAAAGGCTAATTGGGCAAAACATTATAAATTAAAAACAAAAAGTTCAGCCCATGCAATAAAAGTATTTAAATCTTGGTGTGAAAAATGTAAAGAATATGTAATATATGATAAACAATTGAATCATAAATACTCAATTAAACATATTGGTACAGATAATGTAATAGAAGATCCAACAGTTATAAATCCAAAATTTAATAATAATAATATATTAGATTATCGGTGGTATAGATAAACATTTATAGATTATTTCTTGAGTAATGATATAGTTACCATATTGAAAAAGTTAGATAACTTTAAACCAAATGTTAGTTATGCAATGAACTTATCTGAACTTAAATATGATGATTTTAGAGAATTTTTAAATAAACATCCATCTAAAACTGAAATCGAAAATTATATTCCAAAAATATTTTCAAGAAAAACATTCCATAAATATAAATTTGGGAATCATTTAGGACCTATATCAAAGATAATGCAAAAGGATATATATTTAGAATACAATAAGCTTAAAGAAAAATATGAAAATGAAAATTAAAAAGATTATAGAATTCACTGTATATTGATGGATGAATGGATGAGTTGGAAGAGTTGGATGAATTGGATGAGTGGAAGAGTGAATGAGTATAATAATATATATATTTTACTTTTTAACACATAAATTGGAAGAATAGTATGAGTATAAATATAATATTTTTATTCTTTATTAAATTTAACATAATATATATTTATTATTATATGACATTTATTATTTATTATTATATGACATTTATTATTTATCATTTTATTATTTATTATTTTATGAAAATATATTTATTATTTATCATTTTATTATTTATCATTTTATTATTTATTATTTTATGAAAATATATTTATTATTATATGACATTTATTATCTGTCATTTTATTATTTTATAAAAATATATTTATTATTATATGACATCTTCAAATCAAACTATTACTGTTTTAAAAATAAAAAACATATGTAAATTATATATTATTACACTCTTCCATTCATCCACTCTTCCAATTCATCCAATTCATCCAATTCATCCACTCATCCATCAATATACAGTGAATTCTATAATATTTTGAATTAGGATTTTATTTTATAAATTTATATTCATATGGAAATTGTAATCTCATAAGTAATTTTGAACCTTTATTATTTTTTAATTTATTCATATATTCATCATGTAATTCAGTAGGTATAATTTGATTTTCTTCCAATGATTGTTGCATAGATTTTCTATCTTTGTTGTAGAATAAAACTAGAAATCTTATATTCTCTCTAAAATCTTTCACAATTGAATTATATTTCTGATTTAAAACCCAAGTTGTTATCCCAAAATGTCTACCAGAGAAAGCTAAATAACATAACTCACTTTCTCTAATTTTAGAATCATGTAAATTTGCGCAATCATCAATAATAAATAATGTATTAGATCCTTTATAAATATCTAATGTAATTTTTATACAATTATCTAAATTTTCTTTTACTGTTTTAGAATTTAATATAATAAACTTTTTATCTTTAAAAACTATATCTCTATTATACGTTTCATTCATTTCATAAGTAGGACAGAATAATATTATATTATCAAAATGATTCTTATAAATAGTTTCTAATAAATCTAATATGAAGTGTGTTTTACCGCAGTTTGTAACTCCAGTTATTAACATATTATGTGGTTCAAATATAAATAAATATTTATTCATTTATTCTTTTAATTTTACTAGATAAAATCCATTCATTAAATTTATCATCATATCCTTTATATTTCACCAAAGAATACTTTTTTCCTTTAAGAGTTTTTTTTTTCAATACTTTTTCTATTTTGTATTCTATTTCATCTGGATTTGGTACTAATGATAATTCTTGTTCATAAAAATAACCTAATATTTCTTCATCTTTTAAATCAAACAATTTATAAACAAATGGTTTAGTTAATATTATCTTTTTAATTTTAAATATTTCTTCTGTAAAATTAGGGGTATAACCTTTATAAAATGTTTTTCGATATTTAGAAATTCTAACATGTTGTCCTATTTTAAATTTAGGTTCTCCAAAATCATGTGTAACAAATGCTCCATATAAATTATTCCAAACTATTTCTGAATTTTCTTCTTTTCTAGCTTGTATAGGTTTTATTATTTTATAGGTTATATTTATAGAACTATGTTTAGAATTATTATAACCTTTAACTAAATCATCTAACACATCGATATATTTATATGTTTCATTAGCGGTGAATTATTTCCACATTCTAGTTTTCAATGTTTTATTAAATCTTTCTATAACAGATGCTTTTTTATCTGAATATGTTGAAAAATATTCTACATCGTTATCAGATAATAGTTTTTTAAAATGTTTGTTATAAAATTCTTTACCTTCATCAAATTGTATCTTATCTGGAATAGCTTCTTTAAATATAGATTTAAAAGCATTTATTACTTCTATACCAGTTTTATTTTTAATCGGGATACTCCATGCGTATCTACTGAATATATCTATAACATTTAGTATCCAAAAATATCCTTTGTTATATTCTTCTAAGTTTTTCATATCAATTAAATCAGCTTGCCATTGTTGGTCAATATATGAAACCATTACTTTTCTTGTTAAATATTTTTTATCCATCTTTTTATGAATTTGATATGTGGGTTGATTTTGTAACCATGATTTTAATTCACTATATTTTATTTTTTCTTTATCAGATTTAATTTTATCCCATAATTCCGAAACACTTGAATATGAAACTTCACTTTCTGGGTTATAATATAAATCTCTTAAATATTGTTCTTTTTTCATCATATTTTAATCCATTAATAATATTTTAGATTTATTTTCATTTGATTTATTTTCTGGTATAATAGGTTTATCATCATTGGAATCATCTTTATCATCGGATTTGAATTTTGATTTATATATTACACCGGATAATATAATAATTGTGATTAACCCAATTGTAATATATAAGTAATTATTTCTTCCACTATTAGAAGAATTAGATGGATTATTATTTGAATCAATACCACCGTGTGGGTGCCGTACGGCATCATCAGGTGATTCATTTATATCAGTTAATTTCTTTTTCTTAGCTTTTTTTAATTCTGATGATCTTTTACCTAATTCTCTTGCCCATTTAATTTGTTTCTCGGATCTAGCCTTTTTCTTAACTCCATCACTCATTTATTTTAGTTAATTTTTGTTCTGATTCATTTTCTGTTTCGATGTTTTGTTGTAGTATATCTGTTTCGTTCTTACCTGATTTATATTCCATAGGTTTGATGTTCGAAAATGTTATGACGCCAGTAGAAATTAATGTCATAACCGATCCTAATTGAAATGAAGCATATCCAACCCATTTTTGTAATTCAGTCATAACTAAATAGTCATTTTTCAAATCATTATATAATTTATTTTCATCATCAATTGGTATTAACTGGTTACATAATTTTGAATAACATTTAACAATACCATCTGAAATAGAATCATTTATTCTAGCTAATCGAGCTTCTTCATAAATCTTAAAATATTTTATTACTTTATCGGGTTTCATAGCATCTAATTCTTGAAAAGTAATAGTCTTAGTTAAAAACTCATTAGTTTTTCCACCGGCAATCAATAGTTCTAGATGATGCTTACAATATAAGTAGTATTCATAATCTATATTGTTATTAACTTGAATAGAATTAGTTACAACTGTATCTTTATTATCACTTATACCCAAATCATCTAATGTCTTTTCAATATCAATATTATTCTTACTCGATTTCTTTGACATTTATATTAGAGGAAAAAAGCAAAAAAAATATTATAAGTATTCTTCAAATGATACTAGCTAGTTGAAGTTAAAGAATTCTAGTATTAGTTATTGTTTTTTAAGTATTTTTTATTTGTGATATAAAGTATTCTCTTTTGAAAAGAAAATATTAAAAATATAATAGAAATAATAGATAGTTGAAGGTATGTAATTTTTGTTATATTTTATTTAAATTAGGATTTAGATTATCTCACTACTATTGTCTATCTATAGGAGCAGTAATTATAACTGTCCAGATAAGTCAATTCGGATTCTCGATAATAAATCCTAAAACTGAAAATAAATTCAAAGAAACGACTGGTGGAATTACTATTTCATAAACACATATATTTATTATACAAATTTTAGCGATCGATAATAGAACAATGGAGAACAATAGAAATGCGGTCCAATCGGACCGGTTATTGTGCAATACACAGTTATATTTTTATTCTGTAAACTACAACATTCAAACATAGAACTGTAACCAATCAATATTGAGCAGCTGTTTCAGTCAACAACGATCAATAGTAGAACAATGGAGAACAATAGAAATGCGGTCCAATCGGACCGGTTATTGCGCAACACTTAATTAACAGTAAACAATCAATACAGAACAACCGCCGCCATTAACAACGATCAATAGTAGAACAATGGAGAACAATAGAAAAGCGGTTCAATCGGACCGGTTATTACGCAATACACAGTTAACAGTAAACAATACAATATTAAAACAGATATATACAATCGAGATTACATTTTTTGATATCTATATTACAAAGACCTTCAGTATTATTATTTATAATTTTGTCCAGAATTCTTTAATTACTGGATTGTTTCCAATCATTTCTTCAATTTCTGGTAAATATCTGACTACTTCACTAAATGCTAATCCTAATATTTTGAATTTTTCATATTTTATTAATCTACCTACTCTTCTCAGTTTTGAAAGAAAACCGGCACTGATATCTCCACTCATTTTCTTAGTTTTCGATTCTTTGAGTCCCAACAGCAATTTAAGTCGCGTTGCTGGTAATTTTGGTAATTGTTTATTATGTATTACATCACTCAGAATTTTCACCATTTCTTGATGATAGTCCAAATGTTCTTGTAATTTTTGTGAAGTTTGTTCGTCAATTACGAGAGTTTCATCCTCCATTTCTATTGATTCCTGAGTTTCACTATCCAGTAGCAATCGTTCCTCATCCGTTGGTTGGCTTAGAATTTCTGGTTGATCTTTGTGTTCCATTTTAATCTAAAAGATATCGTGAAAATGAATTACTATACTTAAATATGTTTAAAGGTTTCCCTACTTCATAATAACTACAAAAAACGGTACTTACATTTAGATTTAGAACTGTAAACTGTGTTTTGAGAGAGAATATCCAATACGTACTATGTATGTGAAAGTTGATTTCTAACTGCCGACGTGGCGCACGTTCGACCAAACTAATTCTGCACAGATGTTCTTTATGATGAAGTTAATTAATTCTTTAGAATTGAAAACAAGATATATTTGGCAACATATGTTTTAGTAGTAAACAAAAGCTATGTATTATATACATACAAAGCTCAAATAGAATTGCCAGCTTTCTAACCACTGATCAAAACCTCAGAATGCGGTTGATTCTGTGAAATACTATTCCATAATTCAACAAATGTCTTTGCTTTATCCAGTTGATCTAAATATAACTGTAAATCTAGTTTATTGGATTTAATAATGTTTTCCTTCTTTTCTAAAGGCCTTAAATTTCTCCAGTTCCAGATTAGCTTCTTATTATAATCATCACTCATATCAAATTTAGAAATCGGCAACACGTGATCAATATGAAAGTATTCACCATAATTATCTATATTCATTTTATCGTCGAATTGATATATTATCCATGATTTGAGAAATTCATCTGAACAACCCAATAGATTAGATAGTGTTTCTGAATGTGTTTCTTTGTTGAATAATTTTGATACTTTAGATCTCAAACATTGTTTCATTTTAAAATTAAAATCTGTTCGATATCTTTCTTTATGATAATTTCTATTATACACTTTAATATGTTCTAAATGATTTTCTTTCCATTGCTTATTTTTATCTTTGCGTGTTTCAGTATTATTTCTATAATTTTGTTTGTCACTTAGTTTACTACAAGTTTTACAATAACTTTGCTTACCATCTTTCTGAGTTTTATAATTATAATATTCCGAGAGTTGTTTTTTTATTTTACATTTAGAACATTTCTTATTGTTTATATTTATAGCTTGTGATTGTTCCGGCTCCATTTATTATACATATCTTTATTAAAATTGATTAACATTTTAGAATCCTCTTCCATTTCTTCGTCCAACATCATCCTTTTTCATTCTTCGTTGCTTTTGATAAGTTCTTTCGATTCCTTGATAATAAATTCCTCAACGTATTGTTCATTATTTGGATCATTATTCCATAATTCAATAAATTTCTTTCCCTTTGTTAACTGTTCTGAATATAACTGTAAATATTCTAGTTTCAATTTATTCTCTAAATGTGTTATAGTTTTATTGTGTCTTGCTTTTTGGGATTTATCTATATCGATATTACATGTTGGGCAGTAGTACTTATTTGCTTCCATTTTAATACTATATTTTTTATTAAAATTGATTTTAGAAGTTCAATGATTTAAATGTTATTCATATATATATATGAATATTTTAAGAGTAATAGGGGTAATGGGCTTTCATATCAAAGGTTTAATGATCGAGTTCATTAATATCATATATTAAAAGTAATTAAAAAACTATAATATATTTTCATAACCGCGTGTATTTCAGTTGAATAATAGAATAATTATTATCATTTGAATATATTTGATTATTTGAATTTGTGTATTGTAAATAAATCAATTGGTCGCGGAGCGGAGCGGTAGCGAAGTGGAGCGACCAATTGATTTAATACAATATGCTTTTTATATTATTGATATCTTAGAATAAATATTTAGTTTTGATATAAAATGCACGCGGTTATGAAAATATATTATAGTTTTTTAATTACTTTTAATATTTTGTTTTTTAATGGGCTCGACCGTTCGACCTTTGGTATGAAAGCCCATTACCCCTATTACTATGGTCTCACTGTATAACCTATAGGGTTGCTAATGTTCACCTATTGATGACGATCGTTCAGCCGCTCTCAAGAGCTCTCAAGAATACTTAGTTCTTATCCATCCCAAAATGAATTGGGCCATTTCTATTGAAGCCTTTTACCTTATACAAAAACAAGAGGATATCGCCATAGTTGCACCATGGGTTCGCTATAACAAAAACAACTGAGGAGGTCAATAGTCAACGGGATCTAATATTCGGTACTCTGCTATGCAATTAAAATGGACCTACGAAAATCCGAATACATCTCTACATTTCGTTTCATGTCTTGCGAGAAAATAGGAAAACCACACTATCAAAAACGAGGATGTCTTGAATGTGCAATGAACACCTTTAGGCAAATACTGACCTTCAAATTCAAACATTGTATTTATAGATTAATAATACAAAATACGATATACATCAACACATAATTTAGTTATCGAGCCAATTGCAGGTCTATGCAATCTGATATTATTTGAATATGTATTTATAAAGGAAGATGACGCGTTAACACGGTTGTTGATTGATAAGCGTGAATCTACCTGGGTAACGGGTAATAATCCGCCACATAAAAATCTAGCGCTTCCAAATTTAATTTCATAACATGTTAATCGATGATTCTCATCTTGATTAAGAAAAACATATATCGATGTTACTATTTCTACTGAGCACTAGATGATTGACGGTAATCCCTTCAAAGTGTACTGTGAACGCCAGCGAAGCACACGAATCATTTTAAGGATTGATAACTTAATATTTTGATTCGAGGAGTACGAGTTGTTGATTAGATTCGAACCTCAGCCCATAGAGCAAAGACCATTGGCTAATTAAGGTCACGTGAAAATGGATAATTTATATTTAACATTAATTCAATGATTCTACATACATATATTCCACAACACCTTTGTGAAAAGAATTATCCACGGGTTTCTAAAATATTGCATGTTTCCACTATTTGACAATCTCTGCAGTATGCAATCCTTACTTCGAATTAAATACTACGATCAGAATTACAATTTCATAACCTTGTTTATCAACTCTAGGTGACAGTGACCAAATGATAATTGAGAATAATAGAGAATATTGTTTCTGAAGTATACTTCAGAAACAATATTGCTTGGGGTATGTTTTCGATTGAATTCGATTAATTCGCCATATGAAACAAAAGCGATCAGACCATTTTAGTACCCCGATAATACGGATTTAGGCACGGGTATTTGTGCGGGCATCATCATCTCCATATACACATGATAAATTATTGCTGGAGATTTATAATAAAAGTCAAAGCACTGATGCAGCATTGTAGTAAAGATTGACTGTTTATTTCCTGACGCCCGTTATTGCCTATAGGCCTACACAAGAATGGAGATCAGATGAAATGAAGTCCTGTCATTCAACCAAACGGATATTCAATTAATTTCGTTAATAAAGAAGCAAACAAAACTAAAGAAATAAAATCATTTCTTTGACAGAATTTGAACTTGGACCTTGAATGCTTTGTTTTGCACACACCCAGCTACTAACAAAATAAACAACAGTCTGTAGGCCTATTGCCTATTGATTCATTGCGCATGTAGTGACGTCATTGTAGTGTATAATACTATTTCTCGTGGTTTTTATTGGGAGGTTGGAAAATAAATGCGCTTACACTCTGCAAATATGTTTTATACGCTAGTCTATCAAGCATCAGAATTTGATAAAGTAACTTATCTACAATAATTGTGACTTTCATAATTACGGAACTTTGTTCCAGGTTTTGGAACCTAAAATTTCGATTGTTATAATATGTTTAAAAAGATGTATAGTGTACAACCCACTGATTAATGAGGTTTCAATTTAGGTTTATATGCAGTGGACCTAATAATAGTAATATATAAGATAGAATAGTTTTTTTGAGTTTTTCTTTATTTTCTACTTGATTTAAATTCGATTCCCTGGCAGGTTTAAAATGTTTAATGCCGCGTTAACTCTTAGGTCCGTAAATCACGGTATTTGACCCTATTGGGCCATTAGAAAGACGGGCAATTATCGAAGGCTGGGATTCCAACATTCCATGTCAAAATGAGTTCCCGGAACTCACTGTTGCTGGGTTTTTGGAAACGCTTGCCATCGAGGATGGGAATTTGATTATACTGGTGTGCGTTTTGTGCAAATCAATGACATAATAACCCAACATCGCCAATTCTAAGCAGGCTTGAAAATGAGGTTAAGTGGTTCCCGTGGCTTCAATTCAAAGAAAACAGGTTTTCATCTACTTCAAATTTAAGCCGAAAACAGGGAAATTAACTGTATTTTCCTTATTTGTCGCGTCACATGCTTTCAAATGTTTTTAAATACGATGAATTCTCGCATGTTGTATATTTTCATTTGACTAAGTTGAATTTTTATTTCACGCAGTAAGTTTCACAACATACCAGTAGATTGTGCTAGATTTCGGAGAATAGATTTTCTATTCGCTGTTAAGAATAAATCTTACAGGACAGTTAGTACACTTCCATTCGATTCTAAATTCGAGCCTCGTGAATAATGAAATCTACTCTAATGCAAATTGGTCGAACTTATATAAGTTACATCATATCATATCTGTAGCGAACAGGTCCGGAGTCTACCGTACTGTATCATAGGCCATTCTGCCTAGTGCACTGTTCTTGTTTGGAGCATTTTGAAATTCAGCTACTTTCCTAATGATAATGATAAGTCGCAGATTCCACAGTTTATCTTAAACTAACTATCTGATCGTATTGTCAATCAGTGATTTTATGTACTGTATCAGTTTTACGCTGATGCCCGTTTTACAGTTTGTGCTCTTGCATGTTAAAGATGAGCCCATATTCATCATGGATTCACTGATCAGTTGTCAAATTTATGAATTTGTAATCATACTCGCAGCAAGCAATCGTTCGTGGTTAATAGTAGTGATATCTCTAGAACGTGCGACAGTTGTGCTCTTCCCGTTCACATCTCGATTGATATGTACACCGAGATTCGCTAGATTTACTATGTTGATAATTATTGCAGTGAATTCGCTGGTTCTAGATCTTCTTCCTACTTTGTCGACACATTTTACCGATCAGTTTTTCGGATGTTTCTAACCGCGAACTAGTCGACCAAATTAAATTTTTCCTCATAATTGTCATTCATATTCACATTTTACATTCAATTCTAATACTAACAATAATGCTTGTAACAGTTTCACTCGCATTCGCAATATTTACACTTCCTTCCACTATAACTACATTTTTACAAGCCTCACAGAAACACAGATAATTTCAGTATGATTTATTCAAAAAATGCAAAGTTTCAATTGTGTAATTTTGTGGTAAATGTCTACATATATCTTTTACTGGGACGAGAAATTCGCGAATATTTCTGTATGAAAATCCGCTGTCGAGATTCAGTCAGATAACCACTGATTTCAAGTTCCATACAACATTTTTGTTTATTCAGTGAAATGTATAAAGACAGCGTAGTGTATTTTTGTCTTATTTTGATACGAGTTTTGCTACTAGTATAGTGGCTTCATCGGGTAAACGAGTCCCTGTATGAGTAACCTATAAAGTGACTGTGTTATACGTTTTACTAATTGTGAGGTTAAAATAAGGCTCCTTGACAACTCTGATTCTAGTTTATATAATCATAGTGTAGGGCTCCAGATCAAGCAGGCCTCTTAAAATCTAACTACAAATAAACATGCTCAAACGCTTACTTCGATGACGTAGTGCACATCGAATCACACAGAACCCCTTTTACTATATCAATGTACATTAAACATTATTGTAACAGTTGTTTCGTTGTCAAAAATGAAACTCCCGCGCTTGGGTCAAAAAACTAGTTTGAAAACGTTTGCTTACTTCACGATATTTTCCAACGTTCAACTCTTATTTCATTTATCATTGGCTTCTTTCAAATCTTAAAATCTTTTTAAATCAAAAATTCTACATGACATGCAGATATCGGCCTTTCTCTTTCTTCTTTAAATCATTCACTGCTGGCTCGTCTTTTAAACACGATCACCAGTTCAACTCGGCGGCCGACGAGACGAGTCACCTGATCGACAACCCGGTCACCTTTAAAACTACAGTATTCCTGCCGATCAGAGAAACAGGACATTACAAGCCGTCCACGAAACTATGACGCGAAGTAGCTAATTAGGCCACAAAATGTGTAACTATCCGGTAAATTTCCTTTAAACTTATGAACCGCGCTCTACTGAACTAAAACTAAACATACAGAATTGAAGATTTGTGGTTCGTTAATATGTTGTTGTTGTTTTCTTCGGAAATGAAAAAAAAAGTTGATATCCAATCGTAATCGCGTCGTAAATCATTACCAGTCAGTATAGGTTTCGATGTGACCGTTTTCTAAGACGTTTTCATTTAGCACAAACGATTAGGTTTACTGAAAAAATACACTTATGCTTAGACTGGTATGATCGAACTGATTTGAATTGGTTTGTAGATCTGACTACGACTACTATTTGAAAGTAGTTTCTGCCACTTTTAAGAGCTTCACCAAAAATAATTAAAAAATTTCAAAATCTGGTTTAGTTCATCCTCAATTAAACTGCTTTTTTCGAAGTCGCAAAATATCCGTTCCCTCTATTTTCCGACTTGACTACAGCTCCTATTTGAGGTTTCTATTCTCAACTACTACGAAGGATGTGAAACAATTATAAAGATGTAGAAATGATATCTGGTTCATTTTCAATTGAAACTACTATTCTTGATGTCAAATTATTCTCATGTTATGTGAAAACCACTAAAGGTAAAGATATCAGGCCATCTGTAGGCGATTTTTCTTTTCAGTTGAATAAACAGTAACTACACCGGGTATTTAGAAATCAAATCGACTTGAGATGTTTACTTAAAATACGCATTGCATGAAATATATTTTATTCCAAAAGAACATTAATTGATTCGAGAAATTTGAATCGATTTCGAAAGTTTTCGGAATAAGGAAATGAATCGAATTCGTGCGTGAGAAATTTAACATTGAACATAGATGCAGCTTTATATTGTTTATTTACTGGATAAAGTCAATCCAAGTCGTCGTTTATTGCGTTCACGAATAGATTTCATATCGATAGTTAGTATTGTATAAAGAAGCGGATTCAAAGACGAGTTGATCGGTAAAAATAGAACGGCCAGCTAAGCGGCCACCTGGTTCGGTATCGCGACCGAAAATACGGCGCAAAACTGAACGATTATTATCGGTAGCCAGCAAAATAGATTACAAAGATTGATTACTAAACTCCTTCGAGCTAAAACCAGTTCGGTAGGATCGGCTCTACCCGATCCCGACCTACTTCCAGATACGAGTCTATACATCTGAGCGTACGTCGTCATTATCGTAGCCAATATGGCCGTATTTAACAAGGCAAAAATTGTGAATGAATAGAGCCAGCCATTGACGTCGATCGTCAGTAAATTCATAGGCAAACAAACTCCGGTTGTACCGTAAAAATTGCCTCCGAAGTAAGACGACGATGACAGTGGTAGAATAGAAACTGTGCTTATAACGAGCCAACAAATGCAGCAAATACCGATAACATATTTCGGAGTTATAATCGGACTTCTAGAAAACGGGTTGACGATATTTGAATATCTCTGACGCGTTAGAATTAAGAGCAAAGTTAAGGAACCTTCGCACGAAACGGTGACAATAACGCCTGCGAGACGTCATAATGAGCTATCCGTCCAGGACTCTGAATTTAAATAATAAACGCCTTTGAACGCGTGGTCAGCTCCTGCAATCAAAAACAAATAGACCGACATCAGAAAATCACACCCGGCAATATTTATTATGATGACATCAGAAGATGTGTTACGTGTTCCGGAGGATTCCATCCGCAAAGCTTGAACGCGAAATAAAATAACGATACTGTTAGCGAGAAAACTGAAAAATGCGATCATCCAGATGATGGCTCTCAGTGCAGCGTTACCCATCAGGTCAGAGCAGGTCGAAAATTGATCAGCTTCGGGAAGACATCGGTCAACATTCGGCGCCATGCAGCAAAATTTGTAAGCATCTGAAGCGAGGTATTTCAATGACGTAAGATCGCCAAGGACGTTTCTTTTTACAAATATCACTTTGGCATTTTTGACGAGATCTAGAATTTCAAGTCCAACCAATCCGTAAAAAGCATAACTGGAAATATAATGTATTCTGTTACTGCTGATATTTAACGACTGTAATGCGGATAAACCTTTAAATACATTTTCACCGAGAACCGATATAGAAAGTCCGTGAAGATCGAGAGCAGTGAGTGACGTCAGACCTCGAAAACTACCGTCTTCTAAATGTTGCAGCGGATTTCCGATAAGAGATAGTTGTTTTAAACCGATCAAACCTGCGAATGTATTAGCAGATAATGATGTTATGCGGTTGTGAGTAAGGTCTAGTGTGTATAGATTGTTTAGATTAGAAAACGCGTTTGGAACGATGTAAGACAAATCATTGCCCGAAATATCGAGAAAACGAATATAAATGAAAGAGTTGAACGTCGACTCGTTAAATATGACTCGGTTATTCGACAAAATCAAAACCCGAGTTGATTCTATAAAACGACCAGTAATATCTGATAAAAAAGCATTTTCACAATCGATGAAATAACCCCGACAATTACAACGTTCAGGACACGTGACCTTACAGTATGACTCGTCATCAGAGTTATGTTTACAATTGACGACACCGTCGCACACTTCAGATTGCGGAATACATCGATTATCCTGGCCGCATTCAAACATTCCCGGACACGACCAAGTCTCGCAGTTTCGTTCATCTTCAGAATTAGGACAATCGGATCGACCGTCACAAACGTGCCTGATCGGTATACAGTAAGATGCCGGACATTTTACAGTACCAGCCGCGCATTCGAAGTCATTACACGCGAGTATATGTTCAAGATTTCTACATACCGGGAAACCAATCGGCATCCTTTCTAAAATACACCTTTCGTGTCGGGAATAACAGCGAGGAGAATTGAACGAACATCTTTGTTCATCCGATTCCTTACACAGATCTGTGAAACGAGTCGTACAGTGATTATCATTATTACAGTAAACCTCGGGATTCATTGTCACATTAGTGACCAATTCGTCTTCTTCGAGACTTCCGCTACAATCCACGATACCATCCCGATACAACTGGGAACTAATACATTCACCGTCCGCGCACGAGAACCCCTGACAAAGCTCGGCAGTGCATCCGATCTCATCGGAACCGTCTTTACAGTTGGCTAGTCCGTCACATCGTTTATAACTATCGATGCATTGTTGATTAGAACAGCGATATTGCGTAGATAAACACGGTGGATGATAGCACGAGTTCTCATCCGAGCCATCGACGCAATCTCTAATAAAGTCACAGAAACCGCTAATCGATATTACCTGTCCATCGTTACAGCGGAACTGACTGTTTAAATTGATATCCGTACAATTGAGTTCATCTTCACCGTTTTGACAGTCTTGTCTGGTATCACATACGCGATGGTCGCTGATACATCTTTGATCGTTACATTCAAACTGCCACGATTTACAACCGCTTATAGAAGCTAACTCTTCACCAGTTACAAGGTACACAACACGGAATGCACATTATCATTTTTATCATCGAAAGGTTTCGATAACCATTTGACCGATTGAATATAGGTAATTTCATTTCTGGTCACCATTGGTTTGATAACTTTAAACCCGTCGTGGTCCATTGCCAGTATAGCGCCATATTGATGTCGATATTGAAATTTGGCGACCAAATTGTTCGTATCACTTTCTGTATTTAAGGTGATTCTTACTATTTCGGCGCGGATGCCGTGACACATTTCTCTAGCACTCCGAATATTCAAACCTCGATTGTTTTTCCAGTCGGTTAGTATTTGATAACATTGTCCGTAAACAGTTACCCAACCTCTTGGACAGTTTGAATTAATTAAAGTAACATCGGGAATCATTTGATCTATGGTTTTATTTAATTCTGTATTTGTTGAATTGTTCGCATCGTTTATCGTTGAATTGTGTTTGTTTTTGATGTCGATTCTCTCGGATTCACAAATGAATGTCGTGTGCGTCTCCTCGATTTGACACGGGAATCGAACCCAGTTCGCTGATCCTCGTGGATTATTCAGTATCATCGCTGTACATGGCATATTGACGTCATTTATCGGTTGTTTTCTTAGCGGAGATATCAATCCTCGAATAACTTCTGGTATCGTTTCATTAATAACAGGTTTATACCACTCTGTGTAGCTCAATGGTTTACCGTCAGTCCACGTGTAATAACCATCATTCTGTTTCGTGAAAAAAGGAAATCTTTTATTTCTTCTTTAAAAATCTTTCCTTTCCAATTCACATTTGTACATAATAGTCTTACCTTCCATTTTAATCCTATCATCATTATGAGCGCTTTTAATGTGTACGCCATTCGGAGAAGTTCTGTAGCGAATATTCTTTTGATGGAAATGATTTCCTGTTCTGAGTTGATACTGAGAAGATGTCCCGCGTACTTCTGTCTGCAGTATATTTCGGCGTTTTCCCAATTCAGACGTTCATCTCTGATGAATTTGATGCAAGAAATTCCGGAATCCAGAAATCCTTGTTTACAGTAGAAATCATCGAAATCTTTAATCGGTAACGACTCGTGTAAAGTGTATTGTATTTGAAACGTTGGAATTCTATTAATTACTTCAAAACGCAGGTCCCAACCTTTCAAACTATGAAATATGAGTCCACGAACCGCTATATTTTGACATATTTTAGTTTCATGTCGGTTTCTAACGACTCCGTCAAGGAAGTGGCTGTAAATCATCATTTGCATTAGAATGATTGGATCATAATCAAATACGTTGTTTGTTTCACATGAAACTGATCCGATAAATTTGACAATAAATCTGTAATATTGAAATATGCTGTAATATTCTAATGTATTTTGTTGTATCGTTTTTTCAAATTTGTAGACAATTGATTTGAACGTACGTCCTGCCCGACCCGGGTACTTCGGTGACTGCACGAGTCCACATTTATCAGGAGTCGTAGATAGGATATGGGAACCTCGATTACTAGCTGATTTTTTCACTCCTAGACATTCACGACGTAGTTTTACTATTAGTGGTTCTTGCCAGAATCCAAACCCATTAACTGTGAAATCTACAGTGTTTAATACGAGACTGTTATTAAGAAACTGATTACTCAAACTCAGAAAATGATCACACGACAATGACATCTTGAGAAAACATCGGTCAATTTGATATTCGTGTTCTGATAATATGTGAATATTTTTCAAGCGAAGGCGTCGAATTTCAGGTGTAATCATGAGACAGTGTGACGTCATATTGATCTGACGTTCTTCTTCCTGTAGAACATAACCATCACAATCGATAGGGGCGTACATAAGATACGACTGGTAAGGACGATTAACTGTTAACTGATTGTTATAGTAATAAGCGTACGCTACTACAGTAACCGGTCCACCTGATGTAATCAGGCTGACGACAGATCGACCGTAGTGTGAACCAGGACAATACGGACCATAGCGTCTAGCTGTGAAATTACTACCATCGAATATATAAAAACCAGCTCGATCACAGTTTTCTGATAGCACTGTTAGTTTCAACTGTTCTTCATAGATGTTCACTTTCCAGTTTAGCTGTAATATAGTTACATGATACAATGTATTCTTTGAACTCGGGAACACGCGGCTCAGAGATTTCACCTCCTTCACTACCTGAAAATATATAACGATGACGATAATAATATAATGCGATTATCTCAAAATCTCGTGTGTATCAACATAATTTCCACTCGGAATATTACGATTTGTTACAGGTCTTAAGATAGAATGGCACAATCGTATCGAGAAAACATTTCGTGTACACATTTTAATTGCATCGATTCGAAGAAAGGATAAAAACGAAAGAATTCCTCAGTCTCACTCATATTATTATCATTAATATTATTATTATCATTATTTGTATTATCATTGTCGTTGTGGTTGTTGCTGTCGATGTCGCTGCCGCTATCGCTTTTACTTTACTTTACTTTATTCGACAAACTCTTGGTACAAAGAAAATTCTAGTTATATATACATTATAAATAACGTACAGTAGATAGATACATGGTTAGATATCGATTTTCATGTGAGCTATTAATTGAAAATTTTCATAATTCTACCAACAAAAATACACATAGTTTACGAAGTTCGGCTCTATCTTCAGTTTGCATTAATAATTTATATTTGAAAAGGTTGGGGTTCGTATAAAATCTTCTGTCTAGATTTAATTCCCTATACTATCATTTAAATATATACAATTGAAAAGGTAATGAAATTCGTCCCCAATTCCATTATTACACAATTGACATGTTCTATCAGCACGCCCTAAGTTATTCCATCTGCCAGTTTCTATTGGGAGCTTATGATTTGTAGTACGGAATGTAGTTAAATTAATTATGAGGTTATCCGAAAGATCAGAGACGGTTTTCCAGGAGTAGATCGGTTTTGAAAAACATTTAGTGAGAACCTTTAGTAGAATCGCGTATGGAGCTAGTCCATGATTGCTTATATTGATCTAGTAACCGTTGTTTGGATGTTGCTTTGAGCCAATTAACATTTGGGAATGATTGCGAATCCCATATATTATTTAATCCAACGGGGTATAGGGTATTTCTTATATTTTGGAACCATTTGATATTTGGAGCATCTCCATTCCTCGGGATAATTTCATAACAGGCCTATATAGAATATGCGACAATTTACCGAAAGCGGATGAGACTGTTTGTGCCGAAAAAGTTAGAATTCTCACTTTAATCGTGATCGAAAGAGGGTGTCTACCAGTTTCACCATACAACATATAAGATGGAGTACTTTCTGAGATGTAATATGCGCCTCAGAAAGGAAATATGGACATTTTCTACTTACTGTAGGTTGGAGAACCTCCAGACCTCACAGCCATATGTTAGAATAGGAACGATAGTCGGATCGAAAAGTTTAAGCTGGCAGTCCAGTGGTAGGTTTAGAGTATGTATACGCGTGTACAAAACATGGAGAGCTCTTTTTGCTCGACTAATTAGATATTTCTTTGTTGCTAGGAAACTTCTGTTTTGTTGTAGGGGATACCAGGATACTTGTATGTACTAACAATTTCGATGTTTTGATTACCCATAATAAATCGGACATTATTCCTTTGAGCTCTTGTGCCAAAAATGAGTACTTTTGTTTTTCTGATATTTACTTCGAGCTTCCATTCATTACAGTATATAACGTTACTATACACATTACGTATGAGATTAAATACGTTTTCGTTTATACCATTATTCAAAAGCTTTTGCCACAACCCTGCTCGCCACACCAAATCAAAAGCTTTGACAAAGTTTATAAATGCACAATAGAGCTTTTTTCTGCTATTTTAGAAGTTCACTTAACGAATACAGAATGAACACATTATCTATTGTGCAGTGTTGCCGCTTCCGCTATCGCTATCGTTATCGTTATCCTTATCATTATTATCATCATTATAACATGCATAGCAAATTTACAAATCACTGTAATAAACTTACCGATATCCTTGGCTTGTTGACGTAGACGTCTGATATTGTCATTGATTTCACTTTGAATTGTATTTTCAAATTCGATCTTAAAAAATCCGATGTCGTTAAAACGCACAGAATCACGAGAAATCCGTCTGATTTTACACTCAGAGATTTAAGATGGTTGAAACTGAATAAAATATCAGTTCTCACAATACGTAACCCTTCCTGTTTATATACACCAACGACACCTGGTGACGAGACGAGATCACGTGTCCAGTTGAAGACGACGTACTGCAGAACATCGACTGTGATAGACCAGCAGTATAAGTGTTTAGACTTAGTTACTATATGTGGTATTCCATCAATTGTAGTGAGCAGTCCTGATTTATTATAGACTTGAATTAACGGTTTAGAGATGTTCCAATCTGATATTTTGTAAGCTTGGACGAATAACTGCGACTTA
This sequence comes from Tubulanus polymorphus, assembly GCF_964204645.1. Taxonomy (NCBI): domain Eukaryota; kingdom Metazoa; phylum Nemertea; class Palaeonemertea; order Tubulaniformes; family Tubulanidae; genus Tubulanus; species Tubulanus polymorphus. The sequence goes on along the minus strand of NW_027437439.1, from coordinate 52,498 downwards.
AACAAATTCCTATTTTCAAATTCAATGAGGGCTTTATTACTTTTAGTATAAAACGATGACGGTGGATGTCCGGTTTGTTCTCGTATAAGAGCTATAGGTTCACTGGTGCTGTTCCGTCCGTCGTAAATTTTAGGACGAGTTTTCATTGGATCCTCACCGGGATATAATCTATAATCTATCTGTATAAACGTTAGATTCAATGCAAACCCGTCTATCATCCAGATCCATTCTAACAACAATTTACATCTCCGGGTAGAAATCATGAATTCATAACCTGTTTGAGTTGGTAATTCTTTTACTGAATATTTGTTGCATTCATGTTGTATCAATTTCAAGCGACTCTGTTCTTCGAAACGATATATGATATAAACCCGACTACCTCGCGCTCCATCGACGTTACTCCTAAACAACAACGAAATCAAATCGTTACTGCGGATATCTAGTTGTTTTCTTCCGCTAGCGCAGAGTTTGTTGTCGGACTCACCGACGAGAAGGTAGTTTTCGTTACAGAATATCGACGGCTCGATGTCGTAGTAAACTTGAACGAGAAAACTTCCCGGTAAAGAGCTGTTGACGAACCAACGACATTCAACACCGCGCACTAACGACGGATAATTCGGTGAAACGATGTAACCAGACGTAGAATCGACGGAGTATTGAGTGTTGTTACAAGATGAACTGACTGTAACAGACGCGGCTTCCTCGACAGAGTTTGTGCGATCAGCCCGCGTAAATATACAGTCTCCGCAAGCGATCAGTAAAACTACGAACAACGCTTTCATTCGCTGCATATTGAACTTAATTTGCCCTTCAAAACGAACGCATGATTAGCAACTTAGTTTGCACGGCAGTTCTCAAAAATGTGGCTACAAAGTAATGACGAATTCGCTAAAGTTAAAAGTTGACGAATTGATCGAGTCTAATTATTTTGTAAAATAATCTCCCATCAAACTGGCGCCAGTGTCGTATTTCTGTCACTCTCATCGGTTCGGCTTCGCTTTAATGACGGGAGTTGTGTACGTTTAGGCGTACAGTTCAGGAATCGATCGAGTCTAATTGTTTTGTCAGATAATCCCCCATCAAACTGGCGCCAGTCTCGTATTTGTAAAACTTTCATCTGTTCTCGGTTTCGCTGTAATTACCGAGGTTTCTAAATTTTGGCGCGTTTCAATAATATCGTGTTTATAATCATGTGCAATTAGTTCGCAAAAAATATTGAATTTCGCTCCCGAACTGCGTTCAGGTTGTTTGAGTTAAAATCATCTAATCCTAAGGCCACATTTTCCTTTTTTTAGTTCGAAATATTCTGCAGTGTCATAACAATATTTACACTTAAACATTTCAGTTTTGATTTCGCTCTATGATCACACTAGATTCTGATTTGAATCTTTACAAAGCCAAATCCGATCACAGTCGATTACAACCATCAGGTTTCGGCCTAGTTTGGTGACGTTTATACCGAAACAAAACGATTTGTTTTAATTTCAAGTCACGGGTCAGTAGTTGGATGGGCTATGGCTCATCTAGGAAAGTCCATTCTGATGCCGGCGTAGCGAACATTTGGGCATCGATTTTAAAAGATTCACTCCTTGGCGACGACTTTTCGGTAGTTCTCGTTCGAAATCAGCGCATACTTTCAAATGTTCCTGAATCGAGCCCGAATTGCATGTAATGAAGCGTAATTTCTTCCACCACAACTTCTGAAATTCCTCCTCTTGGCTGCTTATTTTCAAAATTCTCAACGGGGACAACTCGCATCGAAAAACTATACGCGCCTTTGGTGTGCACCATAAAAAAAGGTCCAAGTTCGTGAAAATAGATACCAAAGACATGGCTGGCTACGGGTATAAGCGTCGATATTAATCAATAGCGGGAGCAAATGCACCAGAGCAGTTGAAGAAGTTCTTGTCCAGTCTAGTCTTCCTATGACTAATTTTCGAATTATTGAGCTTAGTGGGCACTGGTGTCTCAGGTCTTCCAGTTTGTTTTATCGCCACCGGAGTGTTGAATAGAATTTGCTTTATTGAATTCTTTTTTGTCGGATCGGAAAATTAAAATTAAATTCCAAGCTTGATGCATATATTGTAAGCACAATCAATTGCGAAGTCGGCGTGGTCTTTGGTTGTGTGCTGAATTTTAAGGTCATTGGTTATTGCATTGAATTGCAGTAATTAGTATTATATTATTGGTATATTTTGTTACCACATTGCAAAATTGTAGCTTACAACAACGTTTAAAGGTTATGAATCGTAAGTGAGAATTATATATTCGTCCCCAAAAATGTATATCTGCAATAGGCCTAGTTACACACGGCTTGGAATTTAATTTTCTGATCCGACAATAAGAATTCACTGAAACATTAACATTCCCCTTGACAGTGATCCAATATCAAATGTCCTTCAATGTATTTATTCTCGGTAACTCGGCATATAGGCCGGTTGCTATTTTTGAAGAGGGGAAGTCTTTTTACAGTTTCCAGGCGCCATTTCAAAGTAAAAATATCCATGAACTCAGCTGATAATAAACGTTTTTGATATAACTCAATCATAAAGTTAATGCAACAGTGCAACAATTTTAATCTACCATTTTCTTCGGTAAAAAGTATTTCATTTCATTTATTTCGACAGTCCTGCAAGTACAAATTTTGTTACATGGATGAATTTACATTATAAAGCAGGACAGTCGGGGATTTCAAAAAAATCCTAAGGGATTTGTCTGATTGAATCCCCGACGCAAAACATCAAAATCGTTGTAGATACTCGCTACGAAATACAGTGGGTGATGAGGGAATCTGCAAGTGTGATACTGATGGAAAAAAATATCATTAGTTTGGGTACAATTATAGCTTAATGGCTTATCAATAAGATGTTAGAAGGTGTCGTTTATAATGAGATTTGAATGAATTCAATGATGGTTTGTTTCTCATAATAGGAATAATATCATTTCTGCACAGTTTCGGTCCAAATATACTTATGGAAAATGATCGCTTAGTTGTGCGGCAAAATGGCCCACATAAATCCATGCGAATTCGTAGTTAATAATAATAATAGTAATAATAATAATAATAATAACAGTAATAATAATAATAAAAAAACAAAATAATAAAAATACAAAATAAATAATTATACATAATATTATGCTGATTATAATTGTTTAACAAATGATTGTAATCATTTAACAAATCATGGAATTAGTTACAATAATATAACATATGATAATGATGGGACTCATCCATAATAATATAAATAAATTGAAAATAACAATCATAATGAGAATGATAATAGTAATAGTAACATCGTAGTGCGAATGATAAGTAGTAATAGATGTTATACAAAATAGTAACACATGGTAATGTCAATATAATGATATATTGACAATCATGATAATATATTGACAATTGTTTAACAAAGTATAAAATTGGTAACACATGAAGATGCTTATAATGGTACTCACCAAGTAATATTAACATAATAGTAAAACGGTAAATATTCATACGAATAATTTAATTTGAGTGGAGTAATGGTGATTTACCATGTAGTTTAAGCATACACATAATTAATACTTGGGGTATGAAACCAAGAAATAATGACAGAGTGTATCGTGCCACACATAATTTATATAATCAGGAATAACTATTGAAAGTCAATTTCTTAAATCGGGATACAAGACAAGATAAATTAGGTGCATTATGTTGGTTATTATTTGCGGTTTGCCAGACAATTGGGACTTGCGCAAGAAAGGAGGAGTGGAAAAGTTTTGACGTGTGACAGTGAGCTCTTGTAAAATTGCGACTACGGGTATTGTAATTGTGGAATTCAGCATTTATGTTGAAAAGGTTTAGTACTCGCTGTGGAAGCAATTTATGAAGAAGACAGAATCCAAATTTCAGTAGATCTAATTCTATAAGGTCTTGGAATTTCAATATACTATATTTCTTAAATATTGGCCCTGTTGGTGCATTATAGGCTGAATTATTAATTAGTCTAACCGCTTTCTTTTGAATTTTGAAAATAGAGTTAGATTGTTTGACTGTTAGCATAGGTCCCCATACAATAAGGGCATACACAAGATGGCTATGTATATAACTATTGTAAATAAGTTTTTTACTCAAACTAGGTAGAATATTCTTTACACTCCTTAGTAGATAGAGACTTTTATTTAATTTGTTAATTAGTTGTTTAACATGTGGCTCCCAGGTAAGGTTTTCATCAATCTGTTATCCTAAAAAATTACAGATAGTTTTAACGCTTCAGATCCAAAAGGGATATTGATATTCTCCTTTTGTTTTGTTTCTTTCTTTGGCATAAAAAGTATGCATTTAGTTTTATCTATATTTAAAGTTAACTTATTAGAGTGAAACCAATCAATTACAGTCGTACCATCTTTTTTGAAGCCTTCGATCAGACAATTAATGTCTTTGTTAGTAATCCACAGGTTTGTGTCATCCGCAAAAGAAATCGCCTGTGTAAAGGTTAAATTGGTGTTCAGATCATTTACATAAATCAGGAAAAGAAGAGGGCCTAGCACCGAACCTTGAGGTATTCCATACGATATATCATCCTGATTCGAACTTGTTTGATTAAATTTAGTAAAAATTTTTCGATCTTTAAAATAACTTTTAAACCAAGTGTAGGCATGACCTCTAATACCATAATGATCTAGTTTTACTAAAAGAGTATCAATACTAATAGAATCAAAAGCTTTAGATAGATCTAAAAAAGACCCAATGATTTCTGTTTTTTTTCTAAAGTTATAATTAGATTTCCTATAAATTCTGTTATAGCATGCGTTGTAGAATGCGATGGCCTAAAGCCATATTGGCTAGGATTTAGGATACCATATTTTGTTAGGAAACTATAGAGTCGTGAGTGGATAAGTTTTTCAAGGACCTTAGATAAAACAGGGAGTAATGATATAGGTCGATAATTTGTTAATATTTTTTTGTTCCCATTTTTGAATAAGGGAGTTACTTTAGCTATTTTCATATTATCAGGAAATACGCCTTCCTGGAGTGATTTATTGAAAAGAATAGTGAGGGGTCCAATAATGCTCATTACAATTTGTTTTAATAACTTATTACTTAAATTATCGTCCCCGCCACAGCTGTTTTTAGGTGATAAGTTATTAATTATTGAGTAGTTGGCGATCTAGGTGGTAAGAGCGGGGGTTATATATATAATTAAAGTTTTCTGTCAACCGGCCATTTTGAGCTTATACATAAATGATGCTACATGCAATTTATTTAAATCTACCAGGTTTAAGATATTGCCCTGTTTAAGAAGAGGGCGAGTGTGGGCTAGAAACGGGGCATTGAGTATCATACGGGCCGCTCTTTTGAGTAACAAATTGAGTCTATGAAGCTATGGGTAGCTATTTCCCCATACAATATTACAATACTGCAAGTATTGAAGTATTGGTGTCTATTGATCCTGAAAAAATATAGATTAATTTTTGTGTAAGAATTACGCACTTTCGATGGGATGGACAATAATTCAAGTTGAATTGTCGGCGATATCAATGTTTATAATATCACCAGAGCGCATTGTTGCATTAACTTTATAAATGAATTAATAGCGTCATCAATACCGACGAATGCGTTGTTCTTGTCGCCGACACGTGATCCGCACAAACCGTCGACATTTCTAGCATACATGGCGTCATCAAAACCGACGAATGCGGTACCGTGCGATGCTTTATACATGATATTTATCTTGCAGGCCGGGTAGGAAATCCTGACGTATCTAACCGCACCAGTTTTATGCGGGTAAACTACGATTTCGCTGTTCAAACTTGTCTGTTTCTGTAATATCGTGTTGTCATACTAAAAATACAAATAAAGTTAATATTGTTCATAAGTTAAATTCTACAACATTAAATTTATCATTAAATTCTAACATCAGTTCTACATCAAATAAAACCCGCACAACTGTGGAATTGGTTCTAGAAACAAATTCAGCCATCACAACTGTTGAACTAGATTTTTTTTCCAAAACCCATACAAATGTGGAAGTGGATCCACGGTCGTATTAAATACTTATAACAAAATGGATCGTGAGTAAAATTACAACCCACACAGCTATGTAACTGGGTTCAGAGTCGAATTAACCCACACAATTGGTTCTATGTAGGGCGGGCACACATACATTGGCCGACAGGCCACGATTGATGATGATTTCCTGATTGTTTAAGGCGTTGAATTTGACGGTAACTTTAGTGTCGAATGTGGAAATCTCCGATATTTTGGTAATTTATCGCTCATAATATTAACCGAAAATTTACATCTCTCATTCTTTTTTCGCTGGTAGTTTTTACCATCTTGGTTCGCCCCAAGTGTAACACGAGCATTCTAGTGAATATACCAACCGAGGAATAATCAGTTCGAATATCTACTACAGGACCGTAATAAATAGAGAGTGGTGTATGCAAACTCAGGGAAAATTAAGGGAGCATCTCAAAATGTCAATAGTTGCGTCAATTAGAATAACTGTCTTATTCGTTTTAACCCCCCCCCCCCCCCCACCCCACCTCCTTTCATTAGACACATGCCAAAGTTGGAACTATTGATTTTCTAATGCGAGACCACAGACACGGATAAGACATTCTCACGTGTGTATTTCGATCACAACTTATAATTGAAAAATAGAACAGCACAATAACAAGTAAAAAACCTATTAAACAATTATTATAAACAAAATCAAATATATCTAAAATATCAACAGCATCTAAAAGAGAGACAGGTTAAATCTACTGCTTGCATTATATATATTTGAAACTTCAATTCAATTCAATGTTATCTCGCACCGCAATAAATCGATAGTTCGGCAGTCGTGATGAATCCGTGGGAGGCCTTAACCCCCACCCCCTTCCGCGAGTTATTGTAATTGAAGTTCCCTAAATGAAATAACCGAATCATCGAAAATTCGTTTAAATTATTTATCATCAATATGGAAATGAACTAATATGAACTGAAGGCATGAAAGCATATTATCAAACATAAATTATTCAGAAAATGGAGTCTCACTGATTCAAACTATAGCGATTGCTCACGCAGCGGTCGATTCAAACTATGTACAAATGGTATACTTAGTCTATTAAGCAGTTAATCCACTCGCCGCTAAACCGTATTATCTTGTCGATACTGCGGACGGTCAAAGTAAGTTCTCGTCTCTTCAGTCTCAGGTCCACAGTTGTTGTATTTATATTTGCTATCTAGGCACGCCCGGGCAAGTATTCATCTCATATTGAAGTCCAAAATTTGTTTAGTCGAGGCAACTTTCGATCGCATACCCAATTCGCCTGAAATGCACGTTACTGAACAGTTTAAGCATTCGAATTATTTCTCCACTGGCGTAAAAAGGTGTTACATCAATATTTCACCACTTTTGTTGTTGTTTTTGTTTTTTACCCATGTTTAATTATTGTTCTATAAATTCAGCCCGAAACTAACAAACATATAGTTTTCGACGTCTCTGACATGCATATTCATGAAGTAGGGTCGATTTTTAAGACGCAATGCGGTTATATGATTCATAACATTCAATGTATCCTTTAGTCTTTTATTCCCCAGTACAAAAAGTGGTTTATCATTCAACTGCTATAAGAATAATAAGATTAGCGACAAATTAACGAAAATCTATTTTCAGGTACCAAAAAACACTCAAATCATTATTTAGCCATTCATTACATTGAGTTGTGAGGTTTGTTCTCTAAGTTAGGTTTATCGGTAATAATAACAAACTATAATAATCTCTTTCAATATACTAACTAATCATTCCTTTATCAATGGAAACAATGTAAATTGAAGTGAACTCAGACTTGCTGTCGCAATAAAAAGTTATCCAGGAAGAAAGACACTAAATATTTGGATTGATATATGAAAGCTGTGGGTACTGGAGTGTGTAATGGGTAGTGTAGTGTGATCTGTGTGCATTTGTGGCCAGCACACAGATCACAGATTCATTGGGGTTTGGTCCAGGACTCGCGAGATTTTCAACAACACGGAATTAACGTGTAATAAATGATGACTTGAATTGCATGACTACCTACCACCCCTCATTATTGTTCGAAAACTAAACGTACCGCACTGACTAGAAATTAGTAATAACATTTTAGAAATGGCCAGAATTTTAACTTAGGTTCTATCTCATTTTTATTTTACAATTGCGATTGGTATAATTTTTTTTTTAAACGGCCGTTAAGGCTTCATGTTTCGTCTGCAATTCACTGCAAATAGTTACGCAACTACGCACATTTCAGTGTTTTTGGCAGCTGTACACTCAATCGGCACCGTTCGTGACTAGCTTCACTGCGGAATTATCATTAATTAACATCGCCATATCACATCACCAACTTATATCGTGCCTTAAAACCCTAACAGCCGAAATAATTGAAATGCACACACGATTTCTATCATTGAAAATTGGGAGAGTGGCCATGTTTGTGTTCTGCTGCTTCGCGTAAATACCGCGCGGTGGCGCAACCGCGCGGAGTGGGGCCGATACGTCCATTAATTAGCGTACCCCTTTAATTTTCGGAGTTTCTCATGAAATAATCGTCTTGACCTAATTTGAGAACGTGTCCTCGGTTACCAACATGCTACTGCTATAGTTTTAATTTGAGTATTTCTAAACGATAAAAAATTATAATTAATTCATATATAAGATATATAAAAGTAGGAAATAAGTCAAAGCCAATATGATTAACAAACAACTGCTACTACTAAAGCCAATACGGTAATCCTACGACGGTAAAACACATGATACTGTTATGATAAGCAATTTCGAGGATGTACAAAAAAATGAACAAAATCAAGTTTCAAATATCATATCAGGTTGTATTCAAATAATACATTTAATTTCGCACAACCGCCGCGCATTCTAGACATGCAGCTACACTTATTAACGAACTATTGGCATCTATCAATGCTATCGAAGAATCATGGATTTCAACTGATCAGTTATTTATCAATATTAAAATGACAGTGTTTTTGTGCAGCAGAAATTATGTAAGGCCACGCAAAAAATAAAATCGCCTTGTTTCTAATCAGTTTCATTTTCCGCGCGCGCGTCAAAAATGTTCGTTGGTAAAGAAATAGAAATGAAAATGCGCATCCCACTCGCTGAAATCTGTTTTCGCTTCTCTTTTCAAGTAAAACCTTCCCACACGCATCTAGATACACCATATTACACGTGTTCATGTTTTTCTTCACACGGTCGCTACCCGAGTGTTACTGTGGCAGGGGAGTATTTCGGTAGCGAAGTGCTCTTTTATAAAAAGGAAGTTAAAATGAAGACCTGCCGCCCTCATCACGTTTCCAATAAGGGCTGATAAGAAGGGAGGCTATTTCTTTGCATGGTATCACTATGGTGGCTGATCGGGCTATAAAAAAGTCACGAATATGCAAACGAGGGCGACATAATGAAATACACTCATTTATATAAATATGAAAATAACGCGACAAAACCAAAATATTGATTTGCTGCAAGCAAAACACCAAAATATTGATTTGTCGCGGGTGACAAAACCAAAATTGTTTGTCGGAGCATTTTTCTGAATATTTTCAGAATCTGGCACCATACTTATAAGGCACACATTGATCAAATTTTTCTTGCAACACGATATGAGGACATCGGTCCTGCCCGGAGAAAACCGCAGTAAGACATTGACGCTTAACATAAAATTGCATCACTTTTAAACCGAGTCCCCCGCAAGATGAGCATTTAATATGAGCATAGCGTTACGTTTAAAAAATATATGTAATATGCACTAGATGATTCGCTCACTCATTGATTTAAAATCGTACCAGTATCACGGCGGGTAAATGTGGACGCACGGCGTTAATGGCACCGGTTCCTGTCATCGATTCCTCATTGTATCATCGTAATATTTATCGCGATAAAACATACCGTGTTTGTAGGTAAGTGTTATAGCATTTTGAGGACGAAATAAATTATTATGATGATATTGATAATGATATTGATAATTATAAATCGTCATTTCAATGATGGTCTTTACTTATCAGTCCGGTCTCATCGATCTCATTCGAATGTTCATCTGTATTTATCACCGAATCAGGAAATAGAACATTTAATGTTTTGCTCGAATGTCTAGTAGCAGCGAACGCTCGAAGCGACCACAGCGCGACCATAAGCAAATAACACACGCTGACGAAATGTACTAGTACAGATGGCCGTATCGTGCGCGCAAGATATCATTTTGAAGTAAAATGCTCACTCGATCCGGTCCAACAAATTACAAAATTGCAACGATGCAATACGCGTGTTTTACCATTATATTGTGCGTTTATTGCGTCGACAGAAGTGAGGCGTATAAATATATCGAATCGACGCTCAAACTTTCTACCGAAATGGGTGCCGTGACAGAACATCAACGACATCAACATGCTGACCTGTCGTTATTGGGATGCGCGATACTTTGTTCAACGCGGTATCAAACTTGTAACTACATGACTTACAACTCCAAAAATAGAATTTGCGGGATTCCATTCAGACACTATTCTGATGTTCTCGTGTTATACGATCTGGATATTCCGAGGGTCCCTGCTGAAGAGATGTTCATGACCGGTAAGGAGTCTTGTCAGTGGTGGATTTTGTAGCCAACGTACCGTTATTTTTTTTTTAAACGAAATCTCTATGACTTGGACACATGTTCTAAATTTTGTTGATGCGGCAACGGTCTTTCAACGTCGCAATTGTAATGCTATGTGAGACAATATTTCTCGCTTGGCTGTCCGTCCGGTAGATGATAACTGTATGTGGTGTAAATCTAAATGAAATATATGGATTGTGGATTGTAGTAGTTTAAAATCAGAAATTTAGACAGCATCAAACAGTTTTAAATGAGACAGCTTTAAATGATAGTATCACCTTTTCACATAGAGGAAAGTTGCTGTTCAGAGATTAAGGCAGTTACAGTGTGACTAGGAGGACAATCCAATAGGCGTAGCTTAATCGTTGAATACCATCAATGGTTTCAGTCAACACTCTCTCTCTCCCTCTCCCTCTTCCTCTCCCTCTCCCTCTCCCTCTCCCTCTCCCTCCCTCCCTCCCTCCCCCTCCCTCCCCTCCCTCCCTCCCTCCCTCCCTCTCTCCCTCTCTCCCTCTCTCCCTCTCTCCCTATCTCTCTCTCTCCCTCTCTCCCTCTCTCCCTCTCTCCCTATCTCCCTCACTCCCTCTCTCCCTCTCTCCCTCTCTCCCTCTCTCCCTCTCTCCCTCTCTCCCTCTCCCCCTCTCTCCTCTCTCTTTCTGTCTCTCTCATGGGAGAAGAGGGATATTTATTTTGTGTCCTGTCATGCATACGCTGCTGTCAATTATATACGCTGCGGTTCACATATTTCTTTGTTTTACATTCACGAGCAGAGTAGCGCCGACCAAACGGTTACTATTCCCTTGACTAGAATCGATGGCTGTTTGCGTTGGTATCCGTTAAAATGCAAACATAAGCCGCGTTCACACGACAACTAGTTAGACCGGTCTAAATGGGTCCGTACCTGGTCCGGTCCAAATTTAGACCGGACCAAATTTTGGTGAGCGTTCACACGGCGTTTTGACACGCGTTGAAAAAATCGATGTCGCCATCTGCTAAATAATTAATTGCTACTGAGATTGATTCGAGTAAACTAACAATTTTTTAGCAACATTGTTCATCGTCAGATAATCCAGGGTCCAGTTCCACAGTTCTGAGTTAAGATTTGACCCTGAGTTAACTCATTGAAAATGAACTAACTTTAACTCTGAGTCAACTCTAACTCACAACTGTGGAACTGGGTCCAGCATATTACCATAGTAATCAGTACAGGTTGTTCTTTTGAGATGATTTTAAGAAGTGGCTTGTGGTGGCAGCCTCCATCCTTCTTTGATGAAGTGACTTGTGGTGGCAGCCTCCATCCTTCTTTGATGAAGTGACTTGTGGTGGCAGCCTCCATCCTTCTTTGATGAAGTGACTTGTGGTGGCAGGGTCCATCCTTCTTTCTTTACTTCCATAGTCAATCGATATCAGTTTCTTAGTGCGAGTGGTATGTTCAAGTGTCAGAAAAGTGGGGCTATTTCGCCACTATTGGGGCATAACGCTAATTTACACTGCGGTATCTTATAAGTTAACCGCAGGCTATGTAAAGATTAATGAAATCATTCCAGGATGTATCATTGGCATTCAAAAGCGGTAATCGGTAATTCTACGGAATTACAGTGTTGAAAGTGTAGAAGTGCTGTTGTGACGTTTCGTGTCTTCGCATTAGATTTTCGAATAAATTTTCATTGGCTTAAACCTTGGAGTAATCATTCAATGATTACTCCAAGCTTAAACTGATACCACAATCACTATAATTTTCCATAATTTCTCCGGTGAAAATTATCCACTGCCTCTCCGGATGGTGTAACCGGGTTAGCCCCTAAGACGTGACGATTGAGAATAGAAACGTTGGTATTAACTGTGACATCAACGTTTCAAAAAATTGTAACCAGGGCCCTCATAAAAAGTGTCGTCGCATATACCGTACACTACACCACACCACACTCAGTCTACTTGAAAAGAGCACTTTCAGTAGCCTAGTGCATTAAAAGTATTGAATCCAGGTTTACAATATGGGCATATATCTGACATTTTTAAAAATGGTCACATTCAATGCCAAAAATAGTTTTAAACATCCTGAAAAGGCAGATTAACAATGTTTAGATATTATTTTCTAATTGCTAAAATGCCCTCGATGTAACGAATCAATTGCCAAATATGTATTATAAGACGAGCAGGCTCAAATTGCCAAAATTCCTATGGAGGGCATCTTGGTTTTTGTTTTGCGCGTTTAATAATTCCTGTTTAGCCCAGTGTGCTCAAGGCCATACCAACGTTAAATAGATATTCATTTAATAAAAATGACAAATAATGACTATCCACTGCATAGTAGCTTACGTACATAATTGATGAACAGAGAGATTTTTTTTAAACAAAAAAGTCACTTCCGAATGATTTATATAGCCGTCGTTCAGTTGTCGTTTAGTTTAAAAATGTAACGTTGCTATGATTTAAATGGTCAATGAGCCACAATTAGTATAATTTGCGCACGATATTTCTCGTCAAAGATCTATTAGCAAAACCCTGATCAATCAGTCGCAACTTCCCAAGTGATCACATTACTATGTACTATATTGGAAATCATAGCCATCTTAAATAAAATCAATACAAATAGACAATGTAATTCCAGGATGGAGCCATTGATGATCTTAAGTCGAATGACATGCTTGCAAGTTTCCTAATTAGCGCTAGCCATCTATTTATGGTTTTTTTGTTTTGCTGATTTTTATTTGCGGGTCGTATCTATGCGAAGGAATTAGACTTAACCTCGCTAACTTCTGATTCATGTTTTGATCTTTTGCGTGTGGACTAACAGCAATTCTCTACATTTTCACCTAATATTGTAGTCTTGACCCTTAGACCCTTCATTAGAATTACAATTTTACTCCTAATTTCCCGCAGTTTTTCAAATATAATGCGGAAAATACACAAATAATGAAAACAACATCTACGTATCTTTATGTTTTATCCGTTCCTTCCATTTTTAAACGATAATTACTTTTTTGTTTATCATTTACCCGGTATTTTCCTTTTGCCCTTTCATCATATCCTGGAAAAGTATGTACAGCAGAAAGTGTCTTAGGATGCCGGCAGTGCAAATAGTCATAAACATGCGGCGAACGGATAGAAGATATAGTCAGCGCCCCTGATGAAACTGAGCTCTGGGCTCTCAAATGTGACCACCAGCCATTTCCGAGACTTGGGGAAATAGTGAAATAGACATACTTCCTCTTTTTCAGACGCGTGGGTTCTGTTGTTCATAGCTAGCTCTGGAGAAAGCGATTCATCCCCCGGTAGTATTTATGATGGGTGGATAGGTGCGCCATCTACGGAAGAGCCACCGCCAGGGGGCGTTAAACATAGATGTAACTGTATTTGGAAAAGTCCAATCATTACGAAGTGGAGCACATTAGGTTTTAAAAAGGTATGGCACATTTTATCATCTACAACGTTTTATCCGTCAACGTCATGTATTTAGTTTCACTTCCGTTACCACGAACTAGTCATCTGAATGACGCGGATTGGATCCTTTTACGCGTCAAACCCGTTTCGATAATGTCGCGGAATATTTCTTTTGAAGCACGTGGAATTAACCCATCCTTGTAACCATCAAATATGAACTCATTTTCCACAGCATATCAAAACTTATTTCTCCAGAATAAGTATAGTAGAAGCACGTTCATAATACACGGAGCTCACGCAGTGGAATGTTAAATTTGGAAAGTTCAAACACAGTGCTACAAGGATCTCACATTGACCAACTGATGTGACCAGTTGTCAACGGGTTTTGTTCGAGTTAACAAAAGTTTAACAATTTTCCACAACCGTTTTCACATTGATAACTATTATGTGTTATTGGAGCATCGCTGTCTGACATCAAAACTGTTGTATCAAAATACGTAACTACGGGTATTTTGGCGTTATTTTGTAATCGGATATATTTCATGATTTCATGACCTTGATAGGTAAAACTGTAAACAAAAATACACAAACTACGCATCGCCATTTACTTTAAAACTAAATACTTCCCCTCATTCAATTAATTCAATCGTTCAATCGTTTACGTAGATAAAACTCAGTCTTTATACCGCCGGCCACGAGGTTGCATTCCTAGAATTCGATGGCGCTGGATCTGATGCGATTAACTGGTTTTCAAAAAGTCGACTGCTCTCGTCAACATGGACTGACTTAACAAGCGATTCGCCAACAAACTATTTTTCAATAGAAGGAGAGTAAGTGTTCGTCGCAAAGTGGGTTTTTAGGGGGGGGGGGATTTCTGTAATATACGTATCTTAAGGAAACTCTAGATGTCCTTTCTTGTAAATTGTGAACATTGATTTAGTATATATTTAGTTTGCCTTCTTGTCGTATATTTAGTTTGCCTTCTTGTCGTCCTCGAAATCTACGTACAGTCAAACCTCGTTACAACGAGATTCGTTTATAACAAAGGATCGGTTTTTACGAATAGATTTTCGTGTACCGGCCAAAAAATGCCCTTCAACTCAATCCGTTTTAATGAGATCGTTTTTTTTCAATAAAACAAAGTAAATTTCGTGTCCCAAGAGCAATTTTCATCAGTTACACCGTTATTCTGCGAGGCCAAAGCAGAAATATTGATCAATCGAACCCATTAGTAGAAAGCATTGTTTATATACGGAACCTCCCGTAGTAGCTGACAACGTTGTTACATAATACATAAGCCTTATCCGTTCATATTTGGCGCCTCACAAACGCATGCATATTGATTTGGCCACTTAAATATTCCATAGGGTTCACAAAGATACGAAAAAATGGATGTATGAAGACTTATGGTAGGAAATGTGTGGGTCGTATCGTGACGCGTTCAGTGATAACTACATTGCACGAGATCTTTTAAATGGTCCGGCATAAAAGTCACGGTACCTTAGAACCTGTGTTTTTAAGTTATGAAAAGCTCGTTTCACCAGATATAAGCATTTTAGTTTAAGCTACGATTTTTAAAGAATGCTTTACAACGAAGTGTCGGATACAACGAAGTTTTTATTTTGCCCCAGAACTTCGTTGTAACGAGGTTTGCACGTAATAACTTCCTCGTAGGGGCTATGACAGTATCTAGATATATTTGGCCCAACCGCTTTGAATTCATATGAAAGAAAATAAGTGAATAAAATGTGCGTATTGTAGATTTCGCCTAACTCGATTCTAATTGGACCGATAATTTTTTACCGGTTTTACCAAATACCGATTTAGAGAACGGGGAACTTTCGGAATCGTACGTCCGCAATAAAGTTCATCTAACATTAAATATATGAGTTTACGGTTTTATTACGCATTATAGGTTCATTGATTTATAGTTATATATGGGGTAATTGGAACAGTAAGCCGCGGGTGGAGCTCGAGAGAGTGTCCGTACATACGCAGTGCAGCGAAAATAGGCTGACAATATTTGTTCACGGACATCATCATTCTACTCTGGGTAATTTGCCAGAAGGTAAATGAATACGAGAAGAACATGATGACGTTAGGGGAACAGACTGTACGAAACGGGAACAGTTTTTCTCATGGACTAAGAAAAATGAATGAAAATTTTATCATTTTCTGATCATGGGAGTTCATTTACAGTACGCATTTCAACATATCAGCAGAATCGCTGCTTTATCGAATGGCTAGCGAAACTAACGAAACAAGCACTTAACTGTGAAAATATACAGATTGAATTCAATATATAACACCATCAAATTTAATAATGGGCAATTTCTAACACCATAGTACGGAAGCGCCTAGGTGACATATGAGATAATTTTTTTCATTATTTCGACTTGTTAAGTCGAATTTCGACATAGTAAGTCGAATTTCGTGTTAATTAACTCGAATTTCGACTTAATAAGTCGAAATTCGACATGAAAATAAAACTCGAAATTCGACTTAATTAACACGAAATTCGACTTATTATGTCGAAATTCGACTTAATAAGTCGAAATTGTGAAAAAAATTTCTCGTATGTCACCTAGGGGCTTCCGTACCATAGAGATTGGCAAACTGGTGTTCAACAGGAATGGACTTCTTAATTGCTATCAACTCACGGTCTGCTTCGAATATACCGAGTGGGCATAAAATCTACTGATTATCGCACTACCGAGTAGGGAATAAATGTAGTATATGAATGCATTGGCATAAAAAAACCTTTATGGATATGCGCTAATGCAGCCGGTTCACCAAGTCAACCGGTACCGAGTGGGACGAAGTCTGCTGTATGAGGATCAATTATTTGTTTTCTATTTTTCACAATTCAGCTCGTCTGGCAATTTACGCCGCAGATTTTTTGTCAATTCGAATTACGGTGGATGCCCAGCAGATCAGTTATGGATGGCAGTTCAAGATCCGAAGCCTGTGTTGGGAGAATGTAGTTACGATAAAAGAACAGATACTCCTGTTATAGCTTATTCTCCATTTCAAACGAAAACAGGTGATGCGAAACTTCGTGTACCGATACATCGTACGTTCAAGCCATCTATTATATTCATTAAAGCGAATCGAAATCGATTATCCGATATCGAATATAGTAACGTTGTTTTGCAATGAACTGGTTTTATTAGGGTTTTATCGCAGAACACCCTATTGAATGATAATATTGAATTATTATAATTATTATCATTAAATTGTTGTTGTTGCCGCTGTCGCTGTCGTTGTCACTGCCGCTGCCGTTGCCGTTGTCGTTGTTTTCATTATAATAATAATAATAATATTAATAATAATAATAATAATAATAATAATAATAATAATAATAATAATTTCAGCAGATAATCCCTAAAAGTCACCTAAAGGCACAGGCTCCTAAACAACTCAACGGATTTTTTGTAAGGATTTAACCCCAATACGTACAAGTGTATTGATTCTGATTGACCCCCTAGGCAATTCGAAAAAAAATTTATTTCGGAGGTGAAAATGTTTCAAATAGTTTAATCTCCAACAGTGCCAGTCATCACGGGGTTCGAGTTCCATTGAAATGGCACCTTATTTCAAAAAATTCGAAACCGTCGTTTTGGAATTGAATCCGATTCACACCAATCCAAGTTAACTTATATCAAATGGTCTCATAGTGCTTGTTGGAGTTTTTTCATATCGAAAGTAATTTTTGTAAGGACGTAGTGTGATACAAATTGACGTAGTTTTACACTTGATTAAGCCATCGAATGGGTGGTTAATGATAACGATGATAATCATGTAAGCACATTTCTGTCTTTCAGGCATTTCAAATCTCCAGTATGCCGAACAGATGGTAATATATGCACGTCTTTAGTGGCTGCATGGCGAAAGTTTACTGATAAGTTTATTGATGATAAATACTGTTCTATGTGTAGTCGAGCCTTTCTATCTGTGTTCAGTCATATGAAGTATTCTATAACTTCAAATAAAGCTCGGTTCTGTAATAGCGCTAGACGTATTAGTCATCTCTATGCCTCTACCGTATGATGTCAGGACATAAGATCACTAAACCAGGGGTGGCGGATGCTTATTTAATTTGGTTCGACCATAAAAAATATTGGAACTGTTTCACGCTGAAATCTTAGCAGTCGGAAACGGCTAATCGCAATCACAATCCATAAAAACATCCTTAATTTCGGCTACGTATTTTTAGGTTAAGAAAATGGTACGTTTTTCTCTTATTAATAGTCGAGAATAGAAATATAGCAATTCTATAAGAAATACTTACGTTCCCCTTATCGAATTCTATTTATAGAACCTTTTCGTGTTTGTGCGAATTTTTTTGTTTAGTTTGGAAGTCCACGACTAAGAACGAATAGAAAGGTGTGGGGGCCAGACCTAAAATATCAGTTTGTGCATTTGTGATGACGGCACCGCGTCAGCGAGCGCCACAGGCGCGAACACCAATAAGGGGGTCTGAAGATCTAGAAAAAAAAATTTGATGCATTTAGGCGCATTCTGAACACTTTTCGGGTTTGAATTAAGAATGATATACGTATGCTCACAATTTCACCATTTCCGCCACTGGGAACCTACGGAGACCTAGGTGTATATTCAAAAAAAAGAGAATGACGATAACAGCAGAGCACAAGAACAATAATAGAACAGAACAAGGTATAACAGGACTCTATGGTGGCCAAAATAAAACAATGCATACACAGCAGATAAAAGCATTTTAAAGCTAGAAAAAGATGAATTGTAAATCTATAACTATAAAACATGCAGGATAGCTACAACCATTAATCAATATTCGAGTTTTCAATACTCATATTTCCGTCTGACATTATTTACATCCTTTCATTAGCTTCAAACTATTACGTTTCTTCTGTTAACGTTTAATTAGTGTATCGGACCACTATTCCGATTATTTGGTAATTACATTGTATACAATTATCTTCATCGAATGATATAATAATATTCACTTTACGATACCGAACCATCCAGGCGAACCTGTCGATGGTTCTTCGTGAATGGCATTTACGCGCAAATCACCTTGACCTTCGGAACCAGATCAATAAGGCACATTCTCTTCCTAGGGGTAATGAAATAATGAACATACGAGAAACTTCCGTACCACTTGAGCGCCGTCTACTACAAGTACCCGGACTATAAACAGCTGGTTTAGTACTGGTTTAGTTCAACCGTACGTACTCACGCGAATTCAAGTCATCGCCATCGTGACTACGAAAAAGACCCTAATTTCGTATCCGTTTTATCTCAGATATATTCCTGGTTGTGGTTAGAGGAAACTAAATACTTTAAATATAGATTATTTTTCGCTAGTGACGAATATTTAGTGACGAATTAATGGGTGATTTCAAATGTACGTACGTTACTGGGAAAATAACCGATATCGTTAATTGCTCATTTTGGCTATTTAGTATAAGTAGTTGTTGGCGCTGAAAAGTGGAAGAGAAGTGTTTTTGGTTGTTGTGGCATATATGTTTCCCGATGATTAGCCCACTTCCGTTGAGACTACTGACAGATGAACACCGAAGGAAACTAGTCATCGGGATCAATTCTTATTTGCTTCGTGCAGGCACACTTTGAACAGTTTTTCGTCCTAATACGAGATACATACAGAAATGTATGGATTAGTTGCTCAAAAGGAAATTGGTGAATATTTCTAACGGCGAGTAAAATCCCACAATAGATGAATTGAATGATAAAATGTTTATTAAAACATATAAGAAATATTTCGGGTGGTTACTACCACCCTTCTTCAGTCTAAAATGCATTTTAGACTAAAGAAGGGCGGTAGGACTCATAGTACCAAGTTTAGGGAGAATAACTTCGAGGATAATGAAGATAGCGGCTAGGCGTCTTAACTTTGTAACACGTAATCTCCGATCGTGTGGCTTCGATTACCCGTTGAGTGGTATGGATTGAAAGAGGATGGGCTGATCTGTGTTTTAGAATCGATTTCGTGCCGATACGATAAAGTTTAGGTAGACTTTTGGACCATTTAAGTTTGGACGCTCCGCGTGACGTCACTGCGCGCCATGATCAAAACTAACATTTGAGCGTCAGCTCGGTTTTTGTGTAGCGAGCTTGACTACAAATGCCGATGACCTCAATTCATCTCTCTGCATACAGATTGACCTCGCAGGGAATCTAATAGTAAGGATTACTGCGATGTGAGCATCGGCTGCTGCTTGGTTTTCTACAGATTTCTACAGAGACTCAGATACATTGGACTGGACTTTCGGAATTCACCATTCACACGTGGCATGCTCTATGTTTCCCTTTCCAGAGTGGGTACCCAGTACTCACGCAAACAAACCAAAAACATAGCGAAATATTGTAATACTTTATATACAGCGAAATATTGTAATACTTTTTCTCTTCTTTGATATTTGTTTCTAATGCCTGACTTATCGTGTAGATTTCATATCGATAAATAAATGTTATACTATTTTTATCCGCACCTTAGTGATTTATTATATTCTACCCGTCCGCCAGGACGGGTACTTTGCTAGTCTACAATAAAATTGTTGATTTACACGCGAAAAACCTTTGCTTTAGTCTCTACCTAATTTTTGGTTATAGAGACGTATAAACAGTACGTGTGGAGTATGAAAACCTATGAAAACCCTATCACAACCGTACAAGCCAACGTACAAACACTATGCTGAATATTCCAAGAATGTGGTTTACTACGTCCTACAAGACGAAAAATCTTATTTGAACATTTCAAATGTATATAGAATATGATTATGAGAGCCACTTTTCTTTTGTCAATGCGTCACGCATGACTATGGGCGACTGTGGTATTCTCTGTTGGAGACTGGAGGTAAGTTAAATTTGATAACGAGTTATAATGATGATGCGGCTTTTGAACAAAAGGGATCTTACTTCATTTCTTTTTAATCCGTCGTGCGCATGGAACGGATTAAACAGTTGCGAATAATTCATTTGCTGCGGTGAGATAATTATCAATTTTTTTTGAAGAAATGACAAACCATCTTTTAGAAAAATGTATCAATTCTTATTTTTAGACTATCCGTAAAAGAAGGAATCATAGACCAAATTGATTTGCTTGGACATACAGATTCAATGTATGATAATTATTATAATAATGATAATAATAATATTAGTAATAATAATAATAATAATTCATTTCCCCGATAAATTACAATATGCCGTAAAGATATACATTTTTCCGATAGGGGGAAAATTTGATAAGAAAACGTCTTTTCTCGCTCTGAACGACGTTTTCGGGTCGAAATGTGCTTTTCCTGACGATTTGAGCGCTTTTACGCATCGACATCGTCATTTTTTCGATAGGGGGGAAATTTGATAAGAAAACGTCTTTTCTCGCTCTGAACGACGTTTTCGGGACGAAATGTGTATAAAATATACAAGTATGGGACAATTTAATGTAATGTGGAGGAGATTAGATGAAGCCAGCAAACCCATAACCATAGCCATAACCCAGATCCATAACCCTAGTTCATTTAATCCATAGATGCGGCTTCTACAAAATAAGGTTTATGTTTAGTTTAGTTGAGTTTTACGTCCCAACTGCAGTTTACAGTGTAACCCTATTGGGTCTTAGAAAATGACCAGGGCCTTTTTGTTGATTGTTATGACTCACAATGCAGATAACTTAGCAGAGCATAGTCCATTGTATGTACGTATCATGACTTCTAATCCAGCTAACTTCATGGCTGACTTCAAAAGTCTTACCCACGTAATTCATAGCAGACATTTAAAAAAGAAATGCACTCGAAAACCCGTTATCCAGATGCGTAACAGCTATGAAGTTGAGTGATTTAATTAAAATGCGCATTACTCGTTCCAATTAACTTCGTTGATTGTTCATAATTAACTCGGCTAATTGTTAATTAATATTGAATGAAAATTTAGTAATAATCTGAAAACTCCAAGCGGTTTTTCTTTTATATTTACACAAAACTTGCATTCACTTTAAACTTGTAATAGAATCAAGAAGAAATTTTAGTTTACAAGTTAAATAAAGTGACTTCAAAACAAATGAACAAAAAATTGAATATCTACATCTTTGTATTTGTGTGTGTTCAATGATATACATACGGAATTGTCCAAAGCTTGCAGTTATCCAACTAGAATCAAATGTAGTTTACTGAATTTCAACGTAACCAGTCAACAATTTATAAAGAGATGAAATTTTCTAAAACGAATCATAAGTCAATGGTCATTTCGCTGGATTTCTACAGCGGATTTTCATACAAAAATATTCACGAATTTCTCGTCCCAGTAAAAGATAGATATAGAAATTTATCACATAGTTACAAATTCGCATCTGCGCGAATATGAAATATAGAAATTCTTTCTGCTCCGTTCGAATCGGTATCATTGCGGTAAGCGTGGTCGGCAGCGTGAACATCGCAAACACCAGTGAAACCGTTATAAGCATCACTGTTGTGCGCTTCGATTTAGTCTTAAGTTCAGACGAAAAAATTTTTGAACGTCTTAATAACTGAATTATTATTACGCAATTTGATACCAGAATCAACGACAAAGGCACGACGAAAACGTAAACGCCAAGCGGAACAAGGAATGTAACTTGGTCGACTAATTCGTAGTAACATCCGAAAAACTGGTCGGTAAAATGTAACGACTTAGGAAGGATAAACATGGCCAGTCCATTCACTGCGGTCATTATCAATATAACAGATCTAGCGAATCTCGGTGTACATATCAAACGAGATGTGAACGGGAAGAGCACAACTGCCACTCGTTCCAGAGTTATAGCTACTATCAACCACGAACTGTTAGAAGAGGCGATTCCCATCACCATTTCATGTATTTGGCAACTGATCAGTGAATTCATCACGAATACAGGACCGGTTTTCAGATTCAAGAGCATAAACTGTAGAACGGGCATCAGCGTTAAATCTATACAGAAAATGAAATCGAAGATAGACAAAACGATCAGATAGTTCGCGTAGGACAGACTGTGGAATCTGCGACTCATCATTGTCAGGAAAGTGGCTGGATTTCCAAACGCTCCTAACAGGAACATGACAGGTAGAACGACCAGTAAAACGACGCGGTAGATTCCGGTCGAGTTCGCCACGGACATGAGAACGATGTTACTGTTATAACTCCGACCTACTTGAATCCGCGATGAATTCATGATCGACTCTTGACACAGTGCGGTAGACTCCGGATCCGTTAGCCGGAATCACGAGGATGGTGTAAATGCTGCGCGTGCATTGAATCTTAGTTGAATTCATGATACATGATGATGAACTATTGAAGTGTAAGCTGGCTGCCTATTCATTGAATTTAATAGATTGATGCAAATTAGTCAGACATGACTTATTCTTTGAAGCTCAGAATGTTGTCTGCATCATGAGCTCTTAGAAATCTGACACAATTTACACGGATCTAATGAAAGCGAATTATTGCGTAAAATATAAATGTCACTTAGAAAATTTGTTGTGCAATAATTTGGTGTAAACCACTGGTAAATGTGTCAACTACCTGATTAGGTACGTCGGGTAGTGCTTGCACGAGTTCAATACGTATGTTTAGTAAAGTCAGAATGTGTACCGCGATGAAACCTGCAGGACGAACTGCGGTCGTCGGAGTTAGTCGACTACGGTCGGACTAAGAGAAACCGAATATCAGTTAGTCGGAACTATGGTCCGGAAATAGTCGACCGCGCGATTTAGCACGGTCGCTGTAGTTCGGACCTACTTCCTAGATGGCCGACACTGCGAAATACGCTGCGACCGAACTACGCGCGTTCCGACCACTAGTCGACTAGATAGGGAAAAGGAATTTGTCCTGGCTGTAAGCTGGGTTAGTTACACAATGGCTCAACTGGGTTAGACAACCATCTCAGATATTGAAGGTGCTGAGTTCGGGTTCATTACTCGAGTTTTTTATTGAATGGGTTGGTGGGTCCCCGAATGAATGAACCGAACTCTGGCAAGCGAGGACGGACACAGAAGTGAATGAAGAAAAATGCAAAGACAACGTCTAAAAAAGAAATGAGAATAAGAATTTCGTACATCAATGACAAAATCAAAGATTTGACCCAGTATCCGAATGAGCACCTATAGGTGGTACCTAGAATACTGGGTCAAATCTTTGATTTTGGACCCCTTGCTAGGCGTTACTTGAATGAATTCGTCTGCATAATTCGTCTAATGATAATGTCGTCTGCATAATTTCAACAACACGGTATAACGGAAATGTGGATTACTGAAATTTAGCTGGATAAAGTAAAATTCAATTTAATTTTATTGTCCGTAAAATCAACACACCAATGTCTGCCTTTCTGCATTTCTGCATTTCTGCTTGCGAGCCCCATCCTCTTTTGCCAGGGGTCCGGTATCGTTCCCCAAACTGGCACAGCTTTAGCGTAGTGGGTTCGAATCCCTTGACGGATGAAGATGTTAGCCCCTGTGACCTGCATTCGCAGCCAACAGAACTAGGTAGAGACCGGTAATTCAATTCAATTCAATCTTTATTTAATCCGTAAAGTATACACTTTATAGGATAAGACAAGTTAATAAAGAAACAACAATACAATACAATACAGTACAAGGCAAGGCAATTAACAGTACAATACAAATTAAAAAAAATTAAAGAGACATGAAAGTACAAACAAAAGTAGCCCATTATTACTACATGGAAGATACGATACGTAGGCCCGTCCTCGCTTGCCAGGGATACTATTCCATCTATTTATGATGCAAAGAAAGGCATGGGGGGGTGATTCATTAAAAAAAAAAACAGTGTTGATTCTATTTACAGTGAGAAATGAGTATGGGTTTCAAGATACTGTTAAATAATTGAATTTGTCGGGTAATTATTAGTTGATAAAATCTGGCATTGAGAAAATATTGAACATGGCTCTGGAGGCCTTCCGATTTAAGCATTCTTGAAGGTAGTTAAATTTACCATTACAATGCAACGCGAAGCCCAGATAATTACACGATTTGCTATGTTTTAGTTGCTGGTTAGATATATAAAAAAGTTCGCTATATACAGAAAAATTCAAATTTTATGCGTACGTAATAAATGAATGATCCCACCTAATGTCTATTTATTAATGGATGAGACCTGTTTTTCTTGGATATTTTGCTTACTTTTTGGGGTACATACCTCATTTATGTCTTAACAGAATGCCAAAAATCGCGGACAACAACTGAATATCCGATATATTTCCAGTTTTGTACCAATTAGATGGATTGGCAAAAAGACTCCTTAAGTCCAATTGAATGAGAGAGAAAATCCTCCATTTTGTGAAATTTCTTGAATTTTTACATTGTCACCATGCCTACGAAATGAAGTTATTTTTCTATTGGGGTCTCAACAACTAAATCAGGGTGGCGTAGGCATGGTAACAATGTTCAAATCCAAGAAATTTGACAAAATGGAAGATTTTCTCTCTCATTCAACTGGACTAAAGGAGTCTTTTTGCCAATCCATCTAATTGGTACAGAACTGGAAATATATCGGATATTCAGTTGTTGTCCACGATTTTTGGCATTCTGTTAAGACATAAATGAGGTATGTACCCCAAAAAGTAAGCAAAATATCCCAGAAAAACAGGTCTCATCAATTAATAAATAGACATTAGTATCCTACCATTTAATATCCTGAGGTTACTGTCATTACATATCTCAATAGTTTTCCTACCAAATTGATTAACTACAACGTCCGAGGAAAATCTCGGGGTACACTGGGGCCGGTTGCTCAAAAGTTTGTTTGAGTTAACCAGTGGATAGTTGATATGGTGACAATTGAAATTTCATTGTTACTATGGTATTTAACGGCCGGTTATCTTTAACCAACATTTGAGCAACTGGCCCTTGGTCTATAGGGACCAAATAATCTAGTTCATCTATTTTACATTCTTCATCTATGTAGTCCTTGAGATTTGAGCATCTACCATTAAAATCGCCACATAGTAATACGTCTCCTCTTGCCTAGAATAGGATATGTCGTTATACAACTCATCATGAGGGTCATAATTTACATTTGATTTATACATGGGCGAGTTGATTGGCGGTATACTGAGGCTAAGTATACGTCTTTATCAGACTTACAATTCCAAATTTCCTTTGATAATCTAATCCAAATTACTGAGTCGCTTGATTTTATGTATATAATATTGGCTTTATGGTTGTTCTTTACTGCGACAGCTATACCAGAGCCACAGGTAGCTTTGACATTCTTTTTTCTATCGGAACTCCAAATTGTATAGTTTTTCGGGAAAAGGTCATCATTTTCACCTAAATGTGACTCTTGTATACGAGGTGATACGAGGATAGCAAATTCTTAATCCCTGATTGATAATTAGGGAATCTACCTGCGTACATATTTGAGTAGTTATCCTGTAGGGCCTTAAGAATTAGCGAGTCGTGGCTATTTTTTACAGGGCTATTACTATTACTATTTATATCGTCTATGATTCTGTTAATATATGATTTCTTTTTCCGTCTCGGTAGATTCCTGTAATGTTTACGCTTCGAGTAGTAGGCAGATAGATTCTGTCTTGATATTGCCTTAGATAATAATTTAGCTTGTTAGTTTAGACTAGTTTTAGCATTGACGCAATCCCTGACGGACCATTTTTTCTTAGATTTATAACATTGACGGTTATTGCAGGCTTGTAACGACTTTACCACCAGAGCCACAGGTAGCTTTGACATTCTTTTTTCTATCGGAACTCCAAATTGTATAGTTTTTCGGGAAAAGGTCATCATTTTTACCTAAATGTGTCTCTTGTACACAAATTATATCGTATTTGCCCTCAAGACATTCGAATTTGTTTTCTCTACCCACTAGTTTGGAGGAAACGCCATTAACATTCCAACTTCCAATTAATAGAGAGGGTTGAGAATACATAATTTTTTTTTTCTTTTTGACTTGCAGTCACAGTATAAAAAAAAGAAGACAAATCTATAATAACACTATTGCAACAACATAATATGTAATCTAATACTATAACGGTGTAGATCAGCAGCGATTCGAAGTAACGACTCCGGTAAGCAATCTAGTCATTCAAGTTCTAAAACGAGTTTCCCTTTGTCGGAGTAATGCCTCTCGTGATCCATACCGCCAGGCGGTGCCACCAGCATAATCTCCGTTACGCGAAAACACTTCCGGGTTCCGAGATTTGCTGTTTTAGTAGGTGAGACCTGTTGAGTGATTCACCGCGATGGATTTATACGGCAGTGGATATTTCTAATCGAACCGGTAAACTGTCGATTCTATGATTTACTCGTTGTTTAAACTTTCGACATCTGTTTTTTTCAGCTTTAAATCGGCCTCATTTACGTCCTGAAATTGGTGGCGGATTTTAAATCTCGAAATCAATTCAAATCAATCGTTCTGAAAAAAAGACCGAAAACCAACTGTTTTTTTCAGATGAATTCTGATAAGACTCGGCCTTAAGAACTTGGTAGCCATTACATATATTTACCCCGCTTTAAAAAGGGGTTGGTTTAGGCTGCTAGTCTAGATTGAAGTTTGTGCCAAACTGAAGATTTTGAATGTCAGTAGCGCAAATATTAGCCGCTTACTAAAACTTAAGGTTCTGCTGAGTGTTAAAGTTAAGAGCGTGACCATTTTTGGCTGGGTTGGGTTGGTTAAAGTTTTCGAGACCAAGTGTGATATATTTAAAGATTAGTCATTTCGCTAAAGTCATTTGTCACATGGCGTGAAAGAATGTATTGTTAGTACTGGTGATAATGCTTACGGGATTCGAGTTTCCTAGAAAGGCGCTTAGAAAATGAAAACTGTTCAATCTTATTGGGAACATGGCTTAATGAAATATTTTCAAAATTGGTTTGATTAAGGCTTGATTTTTTTATTTGACTCTGAATCCAATTCCACAGTTGTGTGGGTTAAATCTCATTCTCGGTCATACTAAACACCGTCAGGAGCCGTCAGACACCGTCAGGAGCCGTCAGACACCGTCAGGAGCCGTCAGACACCGTCAGGAAGACCGTCAGACACCGTCATGAAGAGTGAATCTTGAAGGCAGAAAAGGAAAGCAAATTTGAAACGACTCTTGAAAATACTAAAATGTTGTTTATTCACAATTTGAGAAATCAACTCAAGCTTATACATTAAGAGTACGCCGAAATTAAAATAAAGGCAAAATTGAAAATAACAATATACAAATACACTACACAGGGTAAATGACTGACAAAATTGATATATACATGAATAGGAAATGCAATCCCTGGTAAACAATTTATTCCGGCCCATTTATTCAACTTTTAAAAGGCAAAATAATCTAATGAAAAAAAGGAAACTTTGAAAAATTTATAAAAGGTAAATGACTGACAAAATTGATATTTACATGAATAGGAAACGCAATTTATTCAACTTTTTTCGAACTGTAATGTACATTGAAATCAAGGCAAAGTAATCGATCTTATTTTAGAATAATTATACATTGATACAAATATAAGATTTTAAACAAAATAAACAAATGAAAAATTAACTTAAATTAAGGGGTTAGGGAACATGGAACAGACCCAGTTTGCAATTTATTAATCACTTTGTTGTCATTTCGAAGTAATAACAATTTGGCAAAAATAAAGTGATTGTTAGATTTCGGAAAAAAGTTTAACTCAAACTAAGATACTAAAAACTACGATATATTACGAAAAGATTTATTTCACAAAATTTGCTCAATTTGCACAGCGTATTGTTGAGTTTACCAAGGAAAACTCGTGTTATATAAAAAAATGTATTTCCAAATTCAATTTGCACAGTAGGACTCATTTAGTGTTGATATTCAATTTTAGAATTCACAATCATTGTTTTTTATTTCCTGACGGTGTTTAGTATAACCCGTGAGTTCATGACGGTGTCTGACGGTCTTCCTGACGGTGTCTGACGGTGTTTAGTATGACCCCTCATTCTTGATCCAGTTCCACAGTTGTGTGGGTTTAATTTGCCCCTGAACCAAGATCCACAGTTGTGCGGGTTTAATTTGCCCCTGAACCAAGTTCCACAGTTGTGTGGGTTTAATTTGACTGGATCCAATTCCACAGTTGTGCGGGTTTAATTTGCCCCTGAACCAAGTTCCACAGTTGTGCGGGTTTGATTTGACTCTCAACCCAGTTCCACAGTTGTGCAGGTTTGATTTGACTCTGAATCCAGTTCCAACAGTTGTGTGTGTTTAATTTGAATGTGGATCCAATTCCCCAATTGCGTAGGTTTCATTTGACTCGTGTTTCATGCGCACTTCAAACCTGTTCACTATATCTGTAATGTCACGTATTGTGTCACTTGCATGAGAGTCTCTTCTCCATTTATTCAAATCAAGTTTTCTTCAAACAAAGCAAAACAAACAGTCGTTGACATTGCCGTAAAAAACAGTAATTTCAGGTAGGCCTATGTGACATTGGCACGCATAGGCCTATATACATTACCTTTAATAGACAAAAGTAGGCCTAGTTGACCTGCCATGTAGGAACTACTGCAAAAAATCAATGTCAAACTCTATTCTTTCTTAGGATATACGTGTAATTCAAAGCTACACCAACTGTTTGATAAAGATTCTTTAATAGCCAATCTAGTTTTGAGCTGATTTCAGTTTTAAAGCCAATATAATGTCTTCAGACCCAAATTGATATGGTTCTAGGCCTCTAACCCGAGCTAATAACTTAAGATCAGTCTATGCACATTTTGGGTCTGTAGCCAATCTAAGCATTTTGAGACCAGTCTAAGCTCATTTTGATTCTATAACCAATCTAAGCTACTTAAGACCAGTCTAAGCTCATTTCGGTCCTATAACCAATCTAAGCTACTTAAGACCAGTCTAAGCTCATTTCGGTCCTATAACCAATCTAAGCTACTTAAGACCAGTCTAAGCTCATTTCGGTTCTATAACCAATCTAAGCTACTTAAGACCAGTCTAAGCTCATTTCGGTTCTATAACCAATCTAACAACTTAAGACCAGTCTAAGCTCATTTTGGTTCTATAACCAATCTAACAACTTAAGACCAGTTTAAACTCATTTTGGTCCTACAGCCAATCTAATGACTTGAGAGCCTGAAGAATATTCCGATGCAAGGTGGTCGTGCTGCTCTGGTATTTAGAAGAATAGACTATGTAACCTGGGGATCTTCCGGTCATTCAGTGTCGGAAGGACAGACGGTGCATAATAATATATAAACGAGTAATTGATTTACGATACCTTCTCGCGCTCTGCGTCGTAGAGGAGAGAAATTGATTGGAAGTCGGTGTAAATTTCCCGATCGATACGGTTTCCGATATCGGTCACCGTGAAATCGCCGGGTCTATCGGAGTCTATGTCGTGTCGCTTGAAAACTACCGTCTGTCGGTGAATTTCTTCCCGGTGAATTTCTTCCCTTTCTGTGTTGACTAATTAATTCACCCTATAGTGCTGGAGAAAATCTAAAAGTTTTGGAAGATTCAACCCTATTCTGTTGACTAACGGGAATACCACTATAGTGCGTCTACACCGCGGTGCAGTGTATCGTTAGTTACTAGTGTTTCACTATGTTTGACAGGTGCTATCATCTTTCAATAGACATCAAAAGTATTTACAATTACACGTTTCACTGAAAACATGAAACAGAGTTTTTTGTCCTGCTCGAATCGCGAATTAGTGTGAAACATGAATAGAAACTGCGTTTCACGAAATGAACACGTTGGTTTTTCTCGGCGTTTTTTCGATATTTCGGTTTGAATATTTTGCCACCGATGCATTTTCTCGAGTGAGGTGTGTTTGTGGTAAGCTGTTAGTTCAACGTGTTGCGGGGTTTTGCTTTTCGGTCATGTGCATTCTTATCAGTGTAGTAAATACCGCGGCATACTTATCACCACTTATCACTCCTAATAGAGTGTTCCGTAGACTGCATTTCGACATACATCGGATTCCATGATACCGCATATATTTGATCTTCATTTAAACGAAGAATAAAAGCGGCTTGAAGAGATTGATACAAGTATCAATTTACTGCCTTGGACTTAAATGTCTTATGTCTGGTGTTTGTAGTTCATTTTCAATTAAAAATGTCTCAGGTGAAGTTCTGAAGACATGTGAAGTGTGGACGATCAGTTTTTGAAAGTTTGCAGATAAAATATCTAATGTCTGGTGTTTGTAGTTCATTTTCAATTAAAAATGTCTCAGGTGAAGCCCTGAACACATGTGAAGTGTGGACGATCAGTCTTTGAAAGTTTGCAGATAAAATATCTAATGTCTGGTGTTTGTAGTTCATTTTCAATTAAAAATGTCTCAGGTGAAGCCCTGAACACATGTGAAGTGTGGACGATCAGTTTTTGAAAGTGTGCTGATAAAATGTCTAATGCCTGATGTTTGTAGTTCATTTTCAATTATAAATGTCTCGGGTGAAGCACTGAACACATGTGAAGTGTGGATGATCAGTTTTTGAAAGTGAGCTGATAAAATGTCTAATTAATTTCAACGAACTATCACTTATAATGAACACCCCATTATCAGGTCCCCTGAAATCAGTTGTTACAGTGAGATTGCACTATGTATATCCAGCGACCTGATTTGCTTGTATATTGTTATTCTTCTAGACACATTGAGAACTTGTTGTAAGTTCATTGTTTTATTATTGGAACCCTGTAAACACTCAGTGTAATCACACAGCTAGTAATTCTATAAATATGTATGTATGTAACACAATAAGGTGATATACAGAAGAGTCAAGTCAATACGTTTAATATTTGTAAGACAGAGGGAGAGAGAGAGGGCAGGATTAGAGATTGGATAAGAACGCATTAACGCAGGTTAGGAAGAGACTGCTGTTCGGCAATTTGTGAGTCAAACCCCGCTCACTACGGGCTCAGATTAATTTCGATTTTATCCCGATTATTTGCGGTCAACCTTTATTTATATGCATGTTGTTATAAGACATAATGTTTAATTCGGATTTCTCATTTGAACCAAAGTGAATTTTGTCGGTCCTGAATTAAGCAGGTCTCCGTTTTTGAATTTGCTTCAGTAGCCATCGTGTACTTTGGGTTGGTGTCGTCTTTCCGCTGGTGACAAGTGGCACACTGGTATCTCATTTGGTCAGGAAATTTTTGGTCAAGGGTCATGGAAATATCATGGAATTTGAATTGTTGTTCTTGCTTGTGACGAGTGACACAAGGAAGGAACCTCTTGATAAGAAACAGCCCTCACTGAGGATATCTTACAATTTAATCAGGGAATTTGAATTTTTGGTGTCATGTTGTTCTTGCTGGTGACGAGTGACACAAGGAACCTCTTGATAAGAAACAGCCCTCAATGAGAATATCTTACAACTTAATCAGGGAATTTGAATTTTTGGTGTCATGTTGTTCTTGCTGGTGACGAGTGACACAAGGAACCTCTTGATAAGAAACAGCCCTCACCGAGGATACCTTATAATTTAATCAGGGAATTTGAATTTTTGGTGTCATGTTGTTCTTGCTGGTGACGAGTCTCACAAGGAAACTCTTGATAAGAAACAGGAATTTTCGGTCGAGGGTCAGGGAAATATTTTGATTCCCTGATCTATATATAAGAAAATCCGAGGGACTTTGAAGTGGAAATATTGCAGCAGGTCCCGTGCGTACAACCGGCCTTTAGAACCGCCAACCTAGCTTATCGCATCATCAAAAAATTTCAATGTTAACGGATAAGAATTTTAACGACCGGCCCTCGTCGGAGGAAATTATTCCAAGTTTTTTTTTCTTTTTAATGAAATTCTTCAAACGGCTAACCGACTTATATAACCCCTCGATGTATATCTTCTCATCCAGATTCTAGTCCGGTGACCTCGATTTCTTTTTATCCGATATACACGTCGTTAGTTGAGGAATTTAAATTGGTTCTTTTCGTGCGGGGTTGTCTTATCATTGTTAGTCGTCGATTGAATATTCGATTATTTTTCTAATTTCTCCGCCGCGACTGTTTTTTATAAGGAAAAATTATCCAGGGTGGCAACATTGCGAACGGCGTCAACCGGAATCCTGAAGAATTAGAATGTACACAAACTTTAAATCTACGGAGTCAGTCTTGAACTCTTGAGTCAGTATTTTATTCCTGAGTCAGTATTTTATTCCTGAGTCAGTATTTGACTCCTGAATCAGTATTTGAGTCTTGAGTCAGTATTTGAGTCTTGAGTCAGTATTTGAGTCTTGAGTCAGTATTTGAGTCTTGAGACAGTATTTGAGTCTTGAGTCAGTATTTGAGTCTTGAGTCAGTATTTGAGTCTTGAGGCAGTATTTGAGTCTTGTGTCAGTATTTGAGTCTTGAGTCAGTATTTGAGTCTGTCTGTATTTGAGTCAGTATTTGAGTCTTGAGTCAGTTTCTGATTCTTGAGTCAGTATTTGAGTCTATAGTCAGTCTTAAACTCTTGGGTCACAGTCTTAAGTAATGGGAGTCATTCTTTAACTCTTTAGTCAGTCTTTAACTCTTGGGTCAGTCTTTAAGCCTGGGAGTCATTCTTTAACTCTTTTGTCAGTCTTTAACTCTTGGATCAGTCTTTAATTCAACTTTTGAGTCAGTCTTTAACTCCTGAATCAGTCTTAAAATTTTGACTAAGTCTTAAACTTTTGAGTCAGTTTTTAACTCTTGGATCAGTCTTAAATTCAACTTTTGAGTCAGTCTTTAACTCTTTGAGTCGGTATTTATCTCAGCTCAAAAAGTTTGAATGTCGGGCTTAAGTTTGCCTGGACAATTTTACTAATTGGAAAGCTGTTCGTTATCTATACTATATTTTCAAAATTTTCGAGACGGAAATAACCGATCAACGAAAATTTCTCCGATGTTTTACGGGCAGCAGGGGTTTTTATTCGCCGCGAAGATAAGAATCAATCGCGATTAAAGCGGCCTGAGAAGAGAACCGATTCCCATGGGGGTTAGGTTGGTAGTTATTAGCCTGGGAGAGTTGGTGCAGTTGGCTAATGGCCACGAACGTAGCATTTTTAAGAGATCGGTTTTTTTCCGCATCCTGTATCGTTGGAAGTATTTTCTAGTCATGATGACATCGTGTGGTACGCATAATGATCCGCGGGTTGTTGTTTTTTTTTTTAATGGTTTTTATTCGGTCATGAATGCCGGTTGTACTTTTTCGATGAAGGTCGTCGTTTAATACATAATGGATACGACTTACACGCATAGTACATTCAGTTTCCTGTGGCAAGTGAGGATTCCGCATGGTTCCACCAAAACGTGTCGTTATATTATTAGTTAGTAGTTACTCGGTCTTCGGCGCTTCAGTTTTTTTTCCAAAATTCAATGTAGTATTCCGCTTGTGGCAAGTGAGGATCCACCAGGTGTCGCTAGTGTGCAGTAGGACATCAACTACTGCGGTAATAGAGGATTCCACTTGTGGCAAGTGAGGATCCACCAGGTGTCACTAGTGAGCAGTAGGACATCAACTACTGCGGTAATAGAGGATTCCACTTGTGGCAAGTGAGGATCCACCAGATGTCGCTAATGTGCAGTAGGACATCAACTACTGCGGTAATAGAGGATTCCACTGGTGGCAAGTGAGGATCCACCAGGTGTCGCTAATGTACAGTAGGACATCAACTACTGCGGTAATAGAGGATTCCACTTGCTGCAAGTTAGGATCCTCCAGGTGTCACTAGTGTGCAGTGGGACAGAAACTACTGCGGTAATAGAGGATTCCACTTGCTGCAAGTTAGGATCCTCCAGGTGTCACTAGTGTGCAGTGGGACAGAAACTACTGCGGTAATAGAGGATTCCACTTGTGGCAAGTGAGGATCCACCAGATGTCGCTAATGTGCAGTAGGACATAAACTTCTGCGATGAAAGAGGATTCCACTTGTGGCAAGTGAGGATCCACTAGGCGTTGCTAGTAGTGCTCGGTCTACCGCAAATTTTCACGGAAAATACTGGAAAAATGTAACCGTTTAATTATTCCCTTCGTCCTTTCTTTTCGTTTCCCAAAAAAAAAGAAATATTCCGTATAATAACTGCAAATTATTGAGAGAGAAAAAAACGCCTAACGCCGATGCGCGAAGTAATTAAGGATTTTTTTCGCGACATATTTTGCCGGCGGTGCAGAATGCTGCGAGTCGACCTCAGCTATGTGTGACCCGCCGCCGTTCTACGATGATGATATCTCACGGGAAATTTTTGCGGGGATTACGTTTCATAGTTTCATGCTTACGATGTGCGTCATGACTCTATAATCAGCGCTAACTAACTATACTTACTGCAGTATTGTGCGTTGATTCATGCCGTGTACGCAGATAATTTGCTTTATCATCTAGGAAGAATGTTTAGGTTTTGTATGTTTTTCGGGCGTCTCCCGCGTTGTTCATTCGCGAGAATATGAAAATACGTGTAAAATTCATATTATGTTTTTTTTTCTTTTTTTTTTTGAAGAAAAATTTTAATTTTGGTGCTTTGAAAATTAGTTAGTGCTTTTGAGTAGAGGGAGAGGGAGAGGGAGAGGGAGAGGGAGAGGGAGAGGGAGAGGGAGAGGGAGAGGGAGAGGGAGAGGGAGAGGGAGAGGGAGAGGGAGAGGGAGAGGGAGAGGGAGAGGGAGAGGGAGAGGGAGAGGGAGAGGGAGAGGGAGAGGGAGAGGGAGAGGGAGAGGGAGAGGGAGAGGGAGAGGGAGAGGGAGAGGGAGAGGGAGAGGGAGAGGGAGAGGGAGAGGGAGAGGGAGAGGGAGAGGGAGAGGGAGAGGGAGAGGGAGAGGGAGAGGGAGAGGGAGAGGGAGAGGGAGAGGGAGAGGGAGAGGGAGAGGGAGAGAACGAACAGTAGCTTTCTGTGTGGGCTAAGCAAAGCCTAAAGGGCGCTGTCGTAAGCGCCCAGGGGGAAAAACGAAAGGAAAATGATAAACAAAGGGAAAGGAAATGGGAGTTGATAATTTTCGTAAATATCAGGAGAGTTTTATATGAGTAAGCTAGAGGGTTCAGGAGAGTGAGCAATTATAACAATTAGGGTTATTACATTGATGGATTGTAGGCGGAGGTGAGATAGGGTCTGAGTTTACGTCTACGT
This sequence comes from Tubulanus polymorphus, assembly GCF_964204645.1. Lineage (NCBI taxonomy): Eukaryota > Metazoa > Nemertea > Palaeonemertea > Tubulaniformes > Tubulanidae > Tubulanus > Tubulanus polymorphus. The sequence goes on along the minus strand of NW_027437439.1, from coordinate 16,475 downwards.
TCTTGGGTTTAATTCGACTCTGAGCTCAGTTCCATAGTTGCCAGGGTTAATTTCGACTTTGGATCCAGTTCCACAGTTGTGTGGGCTTGATTTGACTGAACCCAGTTCAACAGTTGTGTGGGTTTAATTTGTCTCTGGACCCAGTTCCACAATTGTGTGGGTTTAATTTGTCTCTGGATCCAGTTCCACAATTGTGTGGGTTTAATTTGTCTCTGGATCCAGTTCCACAATTGTGTGGGTTTAATTTGTCTCTGGATCCAGTTCCACAATTGTGTGGGTTTAATTTGTCTCTGGATCCAGTTCAACAGTTGTGTGGGTTAAATTTGTCTCTGGACCCAGTTCCACAATTGTGTGGGTTTAATTTAACTATGATTCCTGGGTATTATCACTCGCTCTGAAACTGCTCGACCACACCGGCGCCGCGTGTGGTGACTTGAAGTAGTAGGGTAATTAACGGGAAACCGTCACGTTTTTGTTTCCTCGTTTGAACCAGTTGCGAAATATCCGCGAGTCTCTCGGAGTGTGCTGGAGCGTTTGGCGCGCAGTTGCCATGGCGATGACGCCACGAGCGCGAGATGCTGATGAATCAATTCGATAATGATTCCTATGGATCGGGGTATGCCGGATACCGGCAGAGAGAGAGAGAGAGAGGAATCTATAACTTGAGCTAATATGAAATTTATTTCACTTTCGGGATACATTCAACAGGTTCGATTAATCGGAGACTAAGGCAGACGCGGGGTTTAAACTCGAGATATTTTCATGGCTTTTCGAGCAGAGTGGTGGGATTCTGCGCAGGTATCAGGGTTTTACAGTAACCATTCAGACATTTACTATATTGTTCATTTTCAATTGAACATGTCTCTGGTGAAGTTCTGAACACATGTGAAGTGTGGACGATCAGTTTTTGAAAGTGCGCTGTTAAAATGTCTAATGTTCGGTGTTTGTAGTTCATTTTCAATTAGAAATGTCTCAGGTGAAGCACTGAACACATGTGAAGTGTGGACGATCAGTTTTTGAAAGTGTGCTGATAAAATGTCTAATGTCTGGTGTTTGTAGTTCATTTTCAATTAGAAATGTCTCAGGTGAAGCACTGAACACATGTGAAGTGTGGACGATCAGTTTTTGAAAGTGTGCTGATAAAATGTCTAATGTCTGGTGTTTGTAGTTCATTTTCAATTAGAAATGTCTCAGGTGAAGCACTGAACACATGTGAAGTGTGGACGATCAGTTTTTGAAAGTGTGCTGATAAAATGTCTAATGTCTGGTGTTTGTAGTTCATTTTCAATTAGAAATGTCTCAGGTGAAGCACTGAACACATGTGAAGTGTGGACGATCAGTTATTGAAAGTGTGCCGATAAAATGTCTAATATCTGGTGTTTTTTTCAATTAGAAATGTCTCAGATGAAGTACTGAACACATGTGAAGTGTGGACGATCAGAAATTGTACTGATGAAATGTCTTATAGTGGTTTATTCCTTAGGCCTGTTAATTCAATTGTCAGTAAGATTGAATGTATTGGATATTTGACTGGTCTTTATGACTTGTATGTATTTGGATATAGGCATACGAAAATGCTCCCTGATGGGCCCTCATTTTACTGGAAAGTGCTTCTCTCCAACCCGAAAAGTCCTTCTTTTTGTGTCTAAACTTTCCGGGGGAAAAAACCTTTCGTAGTACTTATTTTCGTCCTGGCCTTACCACTGTAACCCCTGTATGGGTCATATCTTCAGTCGCGACGCAATTTGGCGTGCTGACAACAAGTTTCGGGGAGGTTTTTCCGTGTGTAACACTTTCAGGAACTACAACGCAATAGAAACAATGTAAACTCGAAAATGGCTTAATTACATTATTGTGTTAATGTAGCTAGTTGATTGAGATCGCGGTATTTTTTTTACTCATTTACTATTGATACAGTGTAACATAAACTAATTATCCCGCGCTGTGTGGTGTAAACAGGCCACAACTGCGCAACGGAAACATGGTTCCCACAGAACAGGTAAATTGGGAATTTTGAAATGACAATTACCAGTTTGGAAATATTTTGGAATTTAAAACGTTTTCCTCAAATCAGGAAAATGTTTGGGAAATTCATTTACTTTTCAGCGATTTCCATTGAGAATCACCTTTATCAACCAGTCACCACTAAAATGTTGACTAAAATGATATCTCTTCATTTCTATTTGCGATAATTGCAAAATCTCCCATGAAATACTTGGGAAAAACCTGGGAATTTGTCGCGATTCAGCCATGTTTTCTGAGTGAATCTATAACAGGGTCCCTACGACTACTTGATTCCTTGAAATACTCCACTGAAAATGTTTTTTTGAAGTCTTTGAATATCCTTGAATTCGAGCGAAATGCTCAAAAGTTTTCGAAAACTCTTTGAATTTGGAGATATTGACAATTGGAAAATTTTGAGGTTTGTTGGTTTGTTTGTTTGCAGTCAAATGCCTTATACACACAGATTCCACTGAAATAATGTTTTACCAAGATAAACAGTACCGATTAAGGAGGAGTGTTGTACTGTATTTGGGATATGAAAGTGACGCATACACTTCTCGAGATTCGGAATTTTCTCCGTGAAAAGTCTAGAATTCTGGAATGACGGATCAGTAGGGATCCTGTATACGACAGTGGAACGGACTTAATCTTTTTGTGTGGACAGAAACTGGTTCCAGGTCCGGTCGAAATCGTAGTCCGCGGTGTAATTCAATTGTATCAACCCTTTCAGTGCTGACTAATTAATACCCTAGGGCCTTTAGTGCTGGAGATGATGTAAAAATTTCGAAAAATTCCACCCTAGTGTTTTGAATAACGGGAAACCCACTATAGTGTGTCTACACTGCGGTGCGGTGTATTGTTAGTTACTAGTGTTTCACTATGTTTGACACGTGCTGCCATTTTTCAATTGAGATAAAAACTAATTACTAATTACATCAATACACGGCAGTGCCGTGTACTAGCAAAATCCATCACCGATTTATACACGGCACTGAAAGGATTAACTTCATTCGACCTGGAACTAATCGCTAATTGCATCAATACACCGCGATGCTGATGCTGTGTACTAGCATAATCACTCATTCATTCATTCATACACCGCACTGCGGTGTAGACGTGCTGAAATGGTTAAACTCGTCACCGATTCACCGATCAAGCTGATTAACATAGTTTTAACGTTTTCATACAATTTCTGTATTGCCTTACAATTAATGTGTACACTGACGGATGGATTTAGCACTGTATAAATGGCATTATTATTATTAATATTTTATTATTATTGTTATTATTATTATTATTATTATTATTATTATATTATTTTCTTAAAAAAAGAAATTTCTATTTTTCAGAAATTTGAAGCCGAGCCGGTCGCGGCCATTATGTACGAATTAAATTGAAGAAAAGTCTAACGTCTGCTCCTAAGCGCTCTACGAGAACAGCGACGACGATGGCTTATCGTCGGTCCAGCATCCGACGGATACAGTACTACCATCAGAACTACTGCAGCCTCTGCATCACGGGATGCTTCGGTTGCCGATGGAAACGTTACAAGCAATCGAAGATGCCCAACTCGAAGGTACGTGGACGTGCGTGTCCCCCGTTTGGCCCGCAGTGGGCGGACTCGGTCGCATGAAATACAGAGGAATACGTGCTTAAAAGGAATTTTTGGAAATAAAATCGAAATTTTTTTATCCCATACAAATGACATAAGAAATAAATTTCAAATTTAAATTTTGTTTTGTTTTTGTTTTGTTACAGTGCGACAGAACGTGGTTCGTGTTGTTGTTGCTGTTAACGATATTTGTGGGTATGAGTTTATATTTCTGGCTGGTCGTCTACAATGACTTTGACTCAGTAAACTGGTAAGTATTAAGATGTGCACTTTCTTCATATGAATACATCCTGTACATTAAAAACAAGGCCTGGGGGTTCAATTCCATGAAACATTACAACTAACTTTGAATTGTTGTCCTCATTGAGAAAATGAAGTCACCAACAGCAGATCAACCCAAGATTTTAAGTTGAACTTTTTTCTTGAAGCTGAACAGTGTTCTGTAGCTTATATCCTACTGCACACTAGTGCCACCGGGTGGTTCCTCACTTGCCACAAGTGGAATCTTCTATTGCCGCAGTAGTTGATGTCCTACTGCACACTAGCGACACCTGGTGGATCATCACTTGCCACAAGTGGAATCCTCTATTGCTGCAGTAGTTGATGTCCTACTGCACACTAGCGACACCTGGTTGATCCTCACTTGCCACTGACTGTGTAATTCACAGGTCTATGTATTAAAGTATTTGTTTGACGTATATTTCAGGTATATATTTGAGATTGTATTATCATGGTTTAACTGGTACGCCGTTATATTCGGTATCACCGCCGCCATTTTCATTTATTTCATTTTATTAACAGTAAGTGTGCATTTTCTTTTAAACGAGTTCCCAGTAATGAATTGACTCTAGAGTTAGGCTTGCACTGTGTTCCTCATCTGATATCGTGTACAAATTTCTATTTCAATATTTATAATAAAAATCAATTTGTATGATTCTTATCTGATGAAAATAAATATATCTATCTTACGAACTCAAGAGTTAAGTCTAAACAGAAAAAAATATGTGGAAAAAAAGCAGTTGCTGGTATAGTAAATCTTGAAATTCTACAGTTCAGGGACTGGTTGCATATTCATGGCTTAGACTTAAGACCAGTCTAAGACCAACTTAGTTCTATAGCCAATCTAACAACTTAAGACCAGTCTTAAGATTTAAGACCACTTTTGGACTTAAGTCACGACTGTGCAACTGGCCCCAGGGCTGGGTTTCATAGATGTGGAAGAAAAATAATCCCTTGGAACATTTTGAAATTTGTCAGTTACAACCATGGTTTCTCATTGTAACCATGGTGGTTGTCACCCAGATTGAGGATTTACCTCTAGGGATAACTTTGATACCCAGTCTATGAAACCGGGCCCAGGAATCTGATTAACCTGAATACCTCGATTACCGGAATACCCGGTGTTTTAACGATAAGCGTTGCTCAGTTTTTCCGCGCATTTCTAATTTCAGATATTCGCGTTGTGCCACGTAACATTTCAGTATCAATTATTCATGCACTATTTACACCGCGTGCTGTTGGTTCTGTTCGCTGCTGTCGCGCTCGCTGCTATATCTGTGATCTCGCACATCGCCGTCTACGAGTGGACCCTCTTCACTCTTTCCATTCACGTAAGTTATTTATGTCGGAAAATATTCTCTGTTTTTATGATTCGGGGAGTCGTAACCGTAGGTGTCCTTAAACCTTTCAGTGCGTCTACACCGCAGTGCGGTGTACGAATCAGTGATGGATTTTGCTAGTACAGCGCACTGCGGTGTATTGATTTAATTAGTAATTACTAATTATCTCTATTGAAAGTTGGCAGCACCTGTCAAACATAGTGAAATATTAGTACCTAACGATACACCGCACCGCGGTGTAGACGCACTATAGTGGTATTCCCGTTATTCAACACACTAGGGTGGAATTTTTCAGAATTTTCAAATTATCTTCAGCACTATAGGGTATTAATTAGCCAGCACTGAAAGGGTTAAACCTTATGAAGATATATCGGTCTCCCCCTTGAACCTTGAACCCTTCAGACATTCAATACTTAAAGCACAACTTCACATGTGTTCAGAACGTAACCTGAGACATTTCTAATTGAAATTGAGCTACAAACATCAGACATTAGACATTTTATCAGCAAACTTTTAAAAACTGATCGTCCACGCTTCACATGTGTTCAGGACTTCATGTGAGACATTTCAGATTGAAAATGAACTACAATCACCAGACATCAGACATATATTCAGCTCACTTTCAAAAACTGATCGTCCACACTTCACATGTATTCAGTGCTTCACCTGAGAAATTAGACATTTTATGTTTGAAAAGATGATCATATTTTGCACTTCGATTATGAATGGTTTCAGGCTGCAGATTGATGCCAGCTTTAATTCTAAGACTGGTCTTGATTTGTACAACTCGGCCCTGAGTTTGTGAAAATGAGCTTTTGACGTAATTGACGTGTATTTCAGATAACTGGTCCATTCATTCAGATTGGTGCTGTTTGTCTTATGACGTTGTTGTCCTGGTTAATGGCCGGACAGTGGCTTCGAATTAGAACAAAAGGTACGTTTCATCCCTTCCAATGCGTCAACACGGCACCAGAGTTTTCCCCCAACACCGAGCCACAGAGAAGGAGTTTGACAACTTTTGAAGAAAAAAAATGAAATATCCAAATTAAAGTAAACCTTACAACATGATTTCGTTCTTATTTTCAGGATTGAAGATATTTTGGTCAGTTGCCTTTATCGTGTGGATGTTATTTTTATATCTAAGTCCGCTGCTGGTTAGTTCGCCGTGTGTCTGCCAGTCGAGTCACCTTCCGGCTAAACCTCAAATCATCGGCCACCGCGGCAACGCTGCTGTAAGTCAATTGTTTCCATTTTGTCTATCACACAAGTGCAATCCTATATTGCCGCACACTAGCGACACCTAGGGGGACCTCACTTGCAACGAGTGAAATCCACTACCGCAGAGGTTGATGTCCTACGGCACACTAGCGACATCTGGTGGATCCCTCACTTGCCACAAATGGAATCCTCTATTGCCGCAGTAGTTTCTGTCCCACTGCACACTAGCGACATCTGGTGGATCCCTCACTAGCCACTGGTGGAATCCTCCATTGCTGCAGTAGTTGATGTCCTACTGTACACTAGTGACACCTGGTGGATGCTCACTTGCCACAAATGGAATCCTCTCTTGCTGCAGTAGTTGATGTCCTACTGTACACTAGTGACACCTGGTGGATCCTCACTTGCTGCAGTTAAACTGGGTACACAAACTCAGGCTGTGAGCTTGTGATCGACTCTGACGAATTATTTTTTTACGCAAGGTTTCGTTTGAAATGCAAAAATGTGAAATATTTTTCATTTTGGTTTCAGTTCGCGCCGGAAAATACGTTAGCTTCGTTTGAAAGCGCCGTCCAGCATGGAGCCGTAGCACTTGAATCAGACGTCCGTGTCAGGTAAAACCCAGATTCATTATGATTGATTATTAATTTCTTTAAAAATAAATAATTCAGGACCGGAACTAAGGAATTCCCTATTTGACTCCTTGATTCCTTAAAAAGGAAATGGAAAATCCTTCTAAATGGAAAATGCTTTTAAAGGTGTTTGAAATCGCTTTGATTTGAACAAAATGTCAGGAACTCTTCCAATTTTGAGAAAAACGATTTCTTCGAATCGCTACTAGTCCTACAGTTTTAATCAGATCAGTTCCAAATTTGGTATGAATGGTTTATGGACCAATACCTACAAAGTACGGAGCCATTTTTGGACTTGGCCACGAGGTGGCACCTTTTCGTTAATATTTAATTTGTTCCGTTGAAATTATCGTTTTGTTTTGTTTGGTTTTTTTTTTCGTGTAGTTCCGATGGAGTTGCGTTCATGTTACACGACGATAAACTGCTCCGTACGACTAACGTTCAAAAAATATTCCCCGACCGAGTGAACGAACTGGCGGTGCGGTTTAATATATCAGACTTACTGAAACTAGACGCCGGTAGCTTCTTTTTACAGGTACGTACGTGTGTGAGAGCCCTGCCGCCGCATCCAGTTCCACAGTTGTGCGGGTTGAATTTCCCGCTGGGCCCAGTTGTGTGCGGGTTTATTTTTTCTCTGAATTTAGTTCCACAGTTGTGAGGGTTCTATTTGAATGTGGATCCAATTCCACACTTGTGTGGGTTTAATTTGACTGGGCCCAGTTCCACAGTGACATGGGTTTGGGTGCATTGTTTTGTGGGTTGAATTTTTACTCTGAACCCAGTCCTACAGCTCTGTGTGTTCAATTTGACTCTGGATCCAGTTCCACAGTTGTGTGGGTTTAATTGACTCTGGATCCAGTTCCACAGTTGTGTTGGTTTAATTGATTCTGGATCCAGTTCTGCAGTTGCGTGGGTTCAATTTGACTCTTGATCCAGTTCCACAGTTGTATGGGTTTAATTGACTCTGGATCCAGTTCCACAGTTGCGTTGGTTTAAATTGACTCTGGATCCAGTTCTGCGGTTGTTCATGATCTCGCAGTTAATTGCACGTTTCAAATCCAATTTCAGAAAGACCCGTACGGGACAGTCGGCTCGCTGACGAACGAGCAAATCGTTGATTACAAAAAGCAGGAAATACCGACGTTGCTGCGGTATTTGAAATACGCGAATCGCACGAAAAAATCGGTGATGTTCGATATAAAATCCGGCTACAAAGACGAGCTGCATCCGTTTTACGGGCTGCACGCAAATATTACTGCTGAAACTATTAAAAAATCAGGAATTCCTCTAGAAAAGGTAAAAATACTTCGTTTAACCCTTTCACAGTGCTGACAAATTAATACCCTATAGTGCTGGAGATAATTTGAAAATTCTAAAAAATTCCACCCTAGTGTGTTAAATAACGGGAATACCGCTATAGTGCGTCTACACCGCGGCGCGGTGTATCGTTAGTTACTAGTATTTCACTATATATGACATGTGCTGCCATTTTTCAAGAGTTATAATTACTAATTACATCAATACACCGCAGTGCGGTGTACTAGCAAAATCTATCACTGATTTATACACCGCACTGAAAGGGTTAACTTGTTGACGAATGTTTCTTTTTTCTTTTTTAATCAAAATTCAGGGTGGCCACTCGCCTGGAAAACCTGGAAAACTCAAGGGTCAGAAAAATCTAAAAAAAAAAAAAAGGAATTTGTCAGGGAATTTGACAATTTTACCGAAAAACCTGGAAAACGTGCGACGCTATTGACCTTATCTTTTTTATCGATACGTGATTGATGAAAAATGAATGAATTTTATCTAACATTTTGAACCTAGAAATTTTCTGATTCACTCGGGGAGAATTTTGAATAATCACGTGGAAAAATCGGGGAAAAACTACCGCACAAGGGGTGGCTCCAGGCTCCAGAACCCAACTTGGTACGAACTTCGAATTATTTTTTGTCGTTTTCAGGTTTTGTGGTTGGAAGATTCGGGCGACGTCGGCGCGCTGCAATTGACCGGCGTCAAGAAGGTCATCGAAGGTCGTAAAGGCGTACGGTACATTCTCAACAGTAACGCCAAATACGTCAATTCGAAATACAGCGATCTTACGCTGGACGATATTAGGTACTCTTTCAAAAACGGCTAGTAATTTACTATCAACGACTCAGTTCTAGTAACCCTTTCAGTGCTGACTAGTTAATACCCTATAGTGCTGAAGATAATTTGAAAATTTTGAAAAATTCCACCCTAGTGATTTAAGATCAGTCTAAGACCGTCTTAGTTCTATAGCCAATGTAGGTTACATCGGCTATAGAACCGGTTTTAAGTTGTTACTTATAACTTAAAACCAGTCTTGGACAATCTTAGTTCTATAGCCAATGTAACAACTTCAGACCTGTCTTGACTCATTTTGGTTCTTCAACCAATGTCACAACTTAAGACCAGTCTAAGCTCGTTTTGGTTCTATAACCTATCTAACTACTTAAGACCAGTTTAAGCTCATTTTGATTCTATAGCCAATCTAACAACTTAAGACTAGTTTAAGCTCATTTTGATTCTATAGCCAATCTAACAACTTAAGACTAGTTTTACGATTAAAGACCACTTTTGGCCCTAAGTCACGACTGTGTAACTGGGCCCAGTTCCGCAATCGTGAGGTATTATTTGTCGTAGTACTTCAACCCAGACTCAAGAGGATATCGAGTGGCAGCCAAACTGACTGGGTTAGGCCACATGATATGCTCCAAAGTCATGATGAAGCAGACATCAGAAGAGCTCTTTCCTCAGCCATGGAGGCAATGAAGTTGCAGACCAGCTTCGAGGCAAAAGTGAAATGAACTGAGTCGGTCGCAAGTTCAGTATCATTATTGACAATTTTCAATAAAAAAATCTAAACCACTATTTACAGTCGGAAGACCTGTATCACCTAACCAATCGCCAACTCTCATAATTCCCCAAATTTTTTAAAACTTCGATTTCAAATATCCAACCCACATTTGCTTATCAGAAAAATTCTACCTTTTTTTTCGCAGGCGTCAAATAATTTATTAAAATTAATTATCTTGTTTTCTTTTATTTTGCAGGGAACTTCGTCGAAATAATATAACTGTGATAATGTACGTGATCGATTCCGTATGGCTTTATTCGTTGTATTGGTGCAGCGGCGTTTCAATGGTTATCACAAACCGGGTGACGACCCTGTCCGATATGAACGCACCGTTGTGGCGTATGGTCAGTATTCTTGGAAAACGTTGTCGCGATTTTAAGGGTAGATGCTACTGAGAAAAGTTGATTCGATTTTGATTGGAACGTAGGAGAAATTTTAAGCAAGGAGGACTGAGTAACTACTAGCGACACCTGGTGGATCTTCACTTGCCATAAGTGGAATCCTCTACTGCCGCAGTAGTTGACGTCCTACTGCACACTAGTGACACCTGGTGGATCCTTGCTTATCACAAGTGGAATCCTCTATTGTCGCAGTAGTTGATGTCCTACTGCACACTAACGACACCTGGTGGACCCTCACTCGCCACAAGTGGTATCCTCTATTGTTGCAGTAGTCGATGACCTACTACACGCGAGCGACACCTTGTGGATGCTCACTTGCCATAAGTGGAATCCTCTATTGCCGCAGTAGTTGATTTCCTACCACACACTAGGGACACCTGGTGGATGCTCACTTGCCATAAGTGGAATCCTCTATTGCCGCAGTAGTTGATGTCCTACCGCACACTAGGGACACCTGGTGGATCCTCACTTGTCACAATCGCAATCCTCCGTTGCCACAGTAGCCTTCTGAGGACGATAACAACAATTTAAGACGAAAATCCGAAACTTCTCTCTTTTCAGTCGCCGACGACGTACCTGATAATCTGGATTATCGTCGATTCGATTTCGTTGATCGCCATCGTTCTCATTTTCATCGCGCAAAGGTACGTACCAAGTAAAAACAACGCGGTTCTATACAACAACCAAATTACCGTAGTAACCTATTTATATGATATACACGTCTAATATTTGCGGTGTGTTTTGGATTTTTAACGATCTTTATTTAACGCTTAACGCAACGAGAAAAAAAAATGATTTCGAAAAAACCCACTTTTTCGGACTAGAATCTAGATTTTTATAATAAAATCTGTAGAAACAAATTCGTGAGAATATCTATCTCGAAATACGGTCGGAATTTGCGATCGATTTTAACTTAAGGAGCACTCTTTTCTTACCGTCGCGGTGTGAGAAATTTTTCCCGTTCTTATTTATTGCCTCTTAGTCATATATTTGTCGCGTAAAAGCCTTCCGTATAACCGACGTACTGTCCGTCGCGCTGATATCCTTTGCGTGAATGTCTGGGTTTTCGATGTCATAAACGATGCGCCAATCTGCCTTTATTACGCACTGTTTCGTTCAGTGAACGTACCTTCAGGCTCTGGACGAGTCCTTCATAGTCCATTGTGGTATTTTGTAAGATAAATTATTATACTAAACTATGTTCTATGAAAATAAAATCAATCGATCAATGATTATGACTCTGAGAGTCGCTTACGACTCTTTGGTTCTTGCTCGGTGCATCTTCGCTGGATTTAGACACATTATTATTATTACTATTAAACATGGTTCCCACGAAACAGGGAGATTGGGAAAAACTTGGGAATTTTGAAATGATCTATCCCAGTTTGGAAATATTTGGGAATTTGAGAGATTGTCCTCAAATCAGGGAAATATTTGGAAAAATTCATTCACATTTCATGTATTGCATTTATTTGCCAAGGGCAATTTTCTTCAGCGATGTCCTTAGAAAATAACCTTCATCAACCAGTTGCCACTAAAAAGTTGACTGTAGTATGATGATATCTGTTCATTTTTAATGAAGGCCCCATTTTCCATTTGGATAAATTGAAAAATCACCCATGAAATACTAGGGAAAAAAATTGGGAATTTATAATTCTTGTAACTGTGGGAACCATTTTATTATCATTCCTTAGAAACTCCTTTGAAATGGAAGATGCTTTTAAAGTTTTTGAAACTTTTTGTTAATTTTGAGCAAAATGCCCAAAACTCCTTTTGAAATCCTTCAATTTTGAGAAATACGTAGGCTGTTAGAAATTCTTGTGGGAGACTGAGCTAAGACATGTTCACCAGGATCCAGTTCCACAGTTGCAAGTAAGAGTTGATTCGTGAGCTAAAATCAGTTCATTTTCAATGAGTTAACCCTTGAGTCAAATCTTAACTCACCACTGTGGTACTCCTGGTCGTTTTCATTACAAAATTCAGCAGGCGGCGCTAAATTTCGGTTTGTGGAGCGGGTTGGAGCGTAACGCGAGCGTATCCTGGTCAAACAATCGCCGATAAATGGATGAAAAAACTAGTTTACCAAAAATCATTGTTTATTATCTGAAAGTGAACGTCTTTCCGAATGAACTGATGCGTAATAAAGGCAGGTCAATTGATTATTAAGGACATAACGAATCAAAACGTTGCAGGGAGTGGAGGCGCGATGGACAGTAGGGTCTGTCTCCGCAGACGCGAGTCCGATTCAACTCTAAAATTCGAGAATTACTTCATTTCCGATCGATTATCATCAAACGTTCGTTAATTAACTCGCGACTGTTGAACCATTCCCCGGTTTACGCGAAACTTAGGTGGCGTTGTCGTCTATTAAATACGTTCTGTTTATATTTTTTATCGCTAACGTACGTAGATATTTCGCTCGCTTTCGGTAAAAGTTTTATTCATTCAAATCCCAAATTCAATCGTCAATTCAGATTTTTTTCCCCCCTAGAAATTTTGATTTTTTTTTTCCTCGAATTTCGATTTTAACTGATTTGTCGCGTTTAAAAGTCATTACAATTTATCCTTACTACGTGTTTTTAACCCTTTCAGTGCTGGCTAATTAATACCCTATAGTGCTGAAGATAATTTGAAAATTCTGAAAAATCCCACCCTAGTGTGTTAAATAACGGGAATAGCACTATAGTGCGTCTACACCCTGGCATGGTATATCGTTAGTAACTAATATTTCACTATGTTTGACAGGTGCTGCCATCTTTCAAGAGCGATAATTAGAAATTGCTTATAATGTCCTCTGGACCTTAGCATGTATCTATTTTGTATACCATTGACTTGTTTAATTAATTTGTACTAAAAAAAAAAGATAATTAGTAATTACTAATTAAATCAATACACCGCAGTGCGGTGTACTAGCAAAATCCATCACTGATTCGTACACCGCACTGCGGTGTAGACGCACTGAAAGGGTTAACTGATTTGTCGCGTTTAAAAGTCAATACAATTTATCCTTACTACGTGTTTTTAAATTCTTAGAAATTCCCGAAGTATTTTTCGTGCTGTTCTCGACCTTCCTACCTCCCGTGGTATTTTTTGGTGACCTTGCGTGTCCTCGTAACTGTGCTGCTGCGTAGATAGTAAAAGAAATTAATGACCGTCAATTATGATTATCCAATCTTAACTTAATTGATCTATTTGAGGTTTGAAAATGTATTTTATTAATTGAAGTTTGATTTGATAAGCCGGTGGATTAGTTGAAAACAATCTATTGCGTGAATCGTGAAATTCACCGAAAGTTTCGATTTAATCCAAAAAGGAGTGAAATGATTAAATTTGAATGAACATTATTCGAAGTCGTTTGATACATTTGAATAATGTCGATATTTGAAAATTTGCTTTGTAATTTAATCAATCTAGAAATTTGGTCAGTCCAAATTCAATAAATCTAGCATTAAATGAACCAAGGTTTAAATTCAGTATTCAATCAAATTCGTCAACCACGCAACCGTTCAATCAAGTTAGAAATCAATTTAATTGATTAGAATTTCGATCAATAGAGAATTCTATTATCAAAATTCAATTGAATTAAACAACTTTCGATGATTCAATCAACCTAGTAATCAATTTGATTGATTAGAGTTCGATCAATAGAGAATTCTATTATCAAAATTCAATTGAATCAATTTCTCGCGACTGTTCAAATCAAACTTCTAGAAATTTATTTAATCGATTAAAATGGGTAAAAGCAATTAACCGAGAATTTAATCAATTGAAAATCGGTAACAACTTCTCGCAAACCATAAACGCTCTTAAGTAGTTTCGATTTTGCACGCCACGCTTGTTACATTTTTTTTTCTGTCCTTAATCCATCCTCGATTGTTTGTTTTGTTTTCTTTTTTTTTTTCGTAGTAATCCTATTGCGTATTTTTATTTTCGAGCCCGCGGTTTCGATGTTTGGTCTATTTTGCAGATTTAAGCTCTTGCCGGTGTTGAGATCGCCCGTCGGCGGTGGCGGCCGCGGGGGCAGACGCGCCGCCCTGCCCCGGCGCGTGATTCCGCTGAGGGACAGACGCAACGACCGACAGATCAAACAGAAACTAGTCATCTAAAACTAAAACCACCGCCAGCGCTCCACCCAGCACCCCGGGCCTTCGATCAGTAGTGTGTGTACGCATGGATAGTTGCTTTTCTTCTTAATCTTTATTTCCGATAACATTTAGTTGCATTTTATTCCTTCAAACGACGGATCCAGTTCCATCGAAAAGTCGCAAATCTATTTCGGCACGTCCCTCAATTGACCAGTCATGAGTTTGAACGAAGAGACTCGGGAAACTTAATTTGGTCTGAACCCGGTCGGCAAGTCGTAATGCTCTTTCAAAAAAGTGCACATTTTTCACATTTTAAGAAGCTTGGCCCAGTTTTCGCAGTCCAGGGCCCAGTTTCACGAAAAAGTTTAACTAAGATTTTCGGTGTTATTGCTATTGGTTACTTCTAACATATTTTCATTGAGGACAACAATTCAAACTTAACCCTTTTAAGCTTAAACTTTTTCGTTAAACTGGGCCCAGGGGCTGTTTGCACTAAGCGTGGTCTGAGATCTTAAGACCAAAATAAGGCCGTGAAATAAGACCGTTTTGGAACTGGGTCTGCCGTCGTTTGTCTCCTTTGATTTGAGCGTATTTAAAAAAAAAAGATTTATTTTCAATTTATTGATTTTCGCTTTCCCCAAATTTATTTGAAATTTTGTTCATCTCAACGGAAACAACATTCTCTACTACCTGGTATATAGAATAATGCACCGCACTTAACGACCTTCAACCAACTATCCGGGAAAAAAGCATGGTACTCATTTACTCGAGGTTACTCTTTCGCGATAATAGAATTGAGTACAGACATCCTTTCATTTACTCATTTCCCTATCAGAGTTACCTCGCTTCATTTTTCCCTCGCCACCGGCTTTCTCTATTTTGGCTATTTCGTATACCTGGTACCTTGATTCGCGGGGCTAATTCCAAAGTTCTTCGAGCCCTAGAGTTTGATGGGTTCAATTCTGACTCGTAGTTTTAACCCTTTCAGTGCTGACAATTTCATACCCTAAAATGCTTATGATAATTCAAAAATTCTGGAAAATTCCACTTCGGTGCGGTGTATAAATGGTATACTGCTATATTACGTCTTCCCCTTAGCGCGGTGTATAATGGGTATATCCCTATACTGAATTTACCCTGCAGTGCGGTGTATCATCGGTTACTAATACTAACAATGTTTGACCGGTGCTGCATCTTTCAATAGAGCTTTTTACTAATCAACAATGTCATAAATACACCGCACCGCAGATAGATACGATATAGGGTGTGTAGATTATACACCGCGTAGCAGGGTACAAGCTCTGAAAGGGTATTAGTCAAATCTTTATGCCATGAACTGTTAATGTTTTACTCTAGCGTTACTGAAAATATTTGAACTCTATTCAACTCTAGGGTAACTTAAACAACTGCGGAAATGGATCCTGAAAAGAACTTGCCTCCAAATCTCCTTGAAAAGAATGATGGTTTTTCCTCCTTTCCGTTCTGGTTTAAAGTTTTCAATTATTTTATTTTTTGTAAGAACATTTATTTGCTATGATTTTTTGACAGTTTCTCGATTGTTGATTGCGATGTTATGTTATCAGGGCACCTGCCTGGCCGGTTAGTTGATACGGTCTTTCAATATACTCCTCGTTCATCAGCCCCCCTCTCCTAGGAGAAATGGATCAAGAGCTATACCCAGAGAGTAAATGGCTCCCTTTTAGGGCACCCGGAGTAGAAAAGTTCTCTACGTTACATAGTCAGGGTCTGGGGTCCTCGTCTGAAAATGTTTTCAGAAATGAAGCTCTTGGAAGGTATTCCGCAGATGGCGTCTATGGACCCAGTTTTACAGTTCAGGGGCCGGTTGCACAGTCGTGACTTAAGTCCAAAAGTGGTCTTTAATCTTAAGAATGGTCTTAAGTTGTTAGATAAGCTATAGAACTAAGTTGGTCTTAGACTGGTCTTAAGTCTAGGCCATGACTATGCAACCGGCCCTAGAGCTGAAACTCGAACCGAGATGAAACTGATTTTAACTCTTTAAGTTCCG